>NC_056741.1:1826188336-1826442712 GCF_019279795.1 Protopterus annectens
TATCTGGGAACATTGGGTGAGGAGAAGGTAGGACTGAATGAGGATGTCAAAGGTAGAATTAGAGCTCCTGCAGCCAAGTGTCAGAGGTATTGTGTAACAAAAGAACATCAAAGAGGATGAAAAGTAAGGTGTGCAAACAGTGGTGCTACCAGTACTGCTGTATGGCACAGAAACCTGGGCAGTGAAGACAGAACAGCTGAGAAGTTAGAGGTGATGGAGATGAAGTGCCTGAGATCAGTATAAAGATGCATACTGTGGGGTAAGACAAAGAAATGATATCAGAAAACACATTTCAAAACACACAGAATTACCATTGAAAATACGATAAAATAAAAAAATAAAGACTTGTAAAGAAAAATCCAGCATTTTCAGATGGGTACAAAAGTTCACAAAGTCACTTAGATAAGAAATAAGACATGATCTTAAAGTAAATTGAAGAAAAAAGAAGTTGAAATATATGATCCGGTCATAGCTTATTTAAGTATTTTTGGGAACTTTTGTTGTCGTCTGATGAAGTCTGTTTAAGGAGTGAAAGCATGTTGGAAGTTCTTTTTTATTTTATTAAATAACAGAGCAGAAGTCAAAGTAGTTGCAGTTGCAAAGATGGTGACATAGAATAGATTTTTGGTACTTGTGCAGGAAAGCAGAAGATCATTTGCTAATGATTTTGGCGAGAGAGGAAGACAGTGAGAGGAATGTGGAAATGCAGGTAAGGGATGAATTGTGCAAGAGAAAATCTGAAAAAGTCAGGTATAAGTATAAAAAAAAAATAGTTGAGTGACACTGAATGGAAAGTAGTGGCAACAGTTGACATGGCACCCCAATCATGTAGAAAAAAATGGGATAGAAAAGGGTAGATGATGATGATGAAGTCCATCAGAGATTTGGATACTTTCTTATCATGTGTTGACAAGAACTTTGTCCTGTAAGATGAATCGGTTGACTTTATATTATTTCCTGCCCTCTTCACTGGACTTTCCCTCATTGGTTGGAACAATGAAAGATGTAGGAGTTCTGCTTCAAAAGATGCAATGCCTCAGGTTGTACATCATTGTTCTGTTAATGTTGTCATATGTTTGCCTCCCCTCCACAAAACCACATTGATCTATATCTATCAATTTTGGCAACACCTTTGCCTTTCTTTTTTCCTTCATTGACATAAACATTCTATAATCATGTAATGAAGAACACACAAGTGGTATAATGAAGTATGTACCATAGACTCAAGAACTTCTTATGCAAACGTTTCATTAAAATAGCAGCACATAAATGGCTTAAAACCAGCATGACTTCAGTAAATATATCAAACAGTGTTTATTAAGATGTTAGCGCTTTCACCACCTCCCCGGTGGCTTCATCAGACCATAAAAACACTTTAAATATCAAACAAATACATATATAATCACAAACCCCCATAGCAATCAAAACAATGGTGTACAGGTGCCCATTAAATGCAAGTAATCCAGTTATCTCACTCTGCACATTAACGTGTAATACGTAGCTTCGTCATCACTCAACCAGTCTCCTTTCTCCGTAAAGGCACATGGACCCAAATAAAAAAAAATAATAATTACATCAAATATGTAAATAAATAGAAATTAAAAAAAAAAAATCTAGGGTCACTGGAGCCATGCTTCGTTATACCGCCTGTGTGTTCATTACATTTCTGTTTTATTTAAGCTGCTTTTCGTTTACCCACTGGGTAATTTATTTTATGTGATTCTAGAATCATGGTTTAAAATTGAAATGGACCCATATAAAGCTGGATCTAATGGATCTTGACAGTTTTTATGTATTACAGGCACCACAGCTTTTTCCCCCAGGATTTTGGGGCTTCCTTTCCTTTTTAAATACTATTAAAGCCTTCCAGATCTTTATCACTTTCTTCCCTCCTAGCTACCAAACTGCCACAAGAATACCATTTCTTCCTGGAGACTGGTTATTTATCACCATTTTATCCCATCTCCTCCTATCTTAACTTAATTGTTGAGGCTCGTCTACTTCTAAAACTGGCATTTTCAAGTCTTCAATAAATATTTCCACTTATGCTTTTTGTTGATTTCTGATGTGCGGATAGTGAATCATGAAGTGCAGTGGATTAGCAAGGAGGAAGCAAGGATAGCTATGAAGAGGATGAATAATGGGAAGGCTGTTGGTCCAGATGACATACCTGTGGAAGCATGGAGGTGTTGAGGTGAAATGGCAGTGGAGTTTTTAACTAGATTGTTTAATGAAATCTTGGAACGTGAGAGGATGCTTGAGCAATGGAGAAAGTGTTTTGGTACCGATTTTTAAGAATAAGAGTGATGTACAAAGCTGTAGTAACTACAGAGGGATTAAATTGATCAGTCACAGCATGAAATTATGGGAAAGAGTAGTGGAAGCTAAGTTAAGAAGGGATGTTGTGATTAGTGATCTGCAGTATGGTTTCATGCCAGGAAAGAGCACTACAGATGCGATGTTTGCTCTGAGAGTGTTGATGGAGAAGTACAGAGAAGGTCAGAAGGAGTTGTATTGTGTCTTTGTGGACTTAGAGAAAGCATATGACAGGGTGCCTAGAGAGGAGTTTTGTGGTATTGTAAGAGGAAGTCATGAGTGTCAGAGAAGTATGTAAGAGTGGTACAGGATATGTACGAGGGTAGTGTGATAGCAGTGAGGTCTGCAGTGGGAGTGACCGATGCATTTAAGGTGGAGGTGGGATTACATCAAAGATCAGCTCTGAGCCCTTTCTTATTTGCAATGGTGATGGACAGGTTGACAGACGAGATCAGACAGGAGTCCCCGTGGACTATGATGTTTGCAGACGACATTGTGATCTGTAGTGAGAGTAGGGAACAGGTGGAGGAGACCCTGGAGAGGTGGAGATATGCTCTAGAGAGAAGAGTAATGAAGGTCAGCAGGACTAAGACAGAATATATGTGTGTGAATGAGAGGGAGGGTAGAGGAATGGTGAGGATGCAGGGAGTAGAGGTGGCAAAGGTGGATGAGTTTAAATACTTGGGATCAACAGTTCAGAGTAATGGTGAGTGTGGAAGAGAGGTGAAGAAGAGAGTACAGGCAGGATGGAGTGGGTGGAGAAGAGTGTCAGGGGTGATTTGTGACAGACAAGTACCAGTAAGAGTGAAAGGGAAGGTCTACAAGAGGGTAGTGAGACCAGCTATGTTATATGGGTTAGAGACAGTGGCATTGACAAAAAGGCAGGAGTCAGAGCTAGACATGGCAGAGTTAAAGATGTTAAGATTTGCACTGGGTGTGACAAGGGTGGACAGGATTAAGAATAAGTATATTAGAGGGTCAGCCCAGGTTGGAAGGTTTGGAGACAAAGCCAGAGAGGCAAGATTATGTTGGTTTGGACATGTGCTGAGGAGGGATGCAGAGTATATTGGGAAAAAGATGCTAAGGATGAAGCTGCCAGGTAACAGGAAAAGAGGAAGGCCTAAGATAAGGTTTATGGATGTGGTGAGATAGGACAATGCAGGTGGTTGGTGTGACAGAGCAAAATGCAGAGGACAGGAAGAAATGGAAACAGATGATCCGCTGTGGCGACCCCTAATGGGAGCAGCCAAAAGAAGAAGATGCTTTTTGTTGATTTCCCCATTTGTCTGCATTATACAAATTTCATAATTTCCAAAGTATCTCTGCTTTCTCTACAGGATCTCTTGTAGGCACACTAAGTTTAGCAGCAACTCTTTCTACTTTGTTGCCTAAGTTGTTATGCCAAAAATTTTTGTATTCTGAAGTTATCATAAAAAAAAGTTGCTTAACAGCAATCTCTGTAAACGCGTGTATATTCTTCAGGTACTCCCCTTATTTTCTCTTTAGAAATACTTCTGCTGTTGTACCTCTTTTTGTTCTGTGAGATTCCCCTTATTCTGTAGTACTTTAACCTTTGTCAACTCCACTAAATACTTCTTGTTACTTCTTAACCACATCTCTTTTTCTTTTATTTCTACTGCAGTTTTAAACTCCACTTTTCATTTTATCCCACTCACTAGCTATAACTTCTGGAGTACTTTCTATCTTCCGTAATAACACCTGAATAATTTTAAGTATCCATTCCTTAAATTCCTGTCTTTTTAACGGGTAGGTGAGGAAGTGCCTGTCTCTCATCTTTACTTCATCACCCTGCATTTCTACCTTATTCTGTTGGTGCATGTTCTGAAATAGTTATTGGATATGTGTTAGAGTTCTCAATTAAATGGACATATTCCTGTGAATTATAATTTCTGTCTAGACCAGCCCAGTTGCACTTTGGGGAATAATATGTAAATTCTCCGAGTTCCTACTACTGAATTCACATCTTCCATACAAAATACTTTATTTCTAAGAATAGCCTCTTTTGTTATATTTTCCTTTCTAGGCCTCCCAAATATATCCTCACTGTTTCAAATCAAATTCCAGTCCCCACCTATAAATAATGTAAACTGCTGAAAGTTAATTATTCCCCTTCCCAAATGTTTTAAACTCCATAATAGCAGTTTCAGGTGGAATATAAATACATCCCGGTGTGATTCTCGTCCCTTGCAGTGGCACCTTACTACCACAGATCTGTTGTTATTGTTTTCTTTTTCCTATTCTGTCACAATTGGAGCTCCTGTAGCAGTTAATATAAGTACTTCTCTCTTCCTTTGTCCTTGATATTTTGCTGAATATCTTAAAATCCTTTCTTCATCAAATTCACATTTCGTTCCAAATATATAAATAAGGCCTTTGGCCGAGGTGCTAAGTCTTTTATTAAAACCTATAGTAAAACTTTTTGGAGCGTGGTCTAGTTGTTGTTATTATAATATAATTAAATATTCTTTCCTTTTTATCTATAGAGCAGTTCGTGTTTGAGGTAGTAATGGAGGTTCCCATAGAACTCTTTCTCTCTGTTGCTGTGTTGTGGTACTGCAGAACTGTGTGAATCATTGTCCACATGACTGGGCAAGCTGGTTTGCTCTGTGACTTTGTAAATTGCTGCCTCTGCAGCTATGCGAGCTGAATGCTTTGTGGTTATTCTTATGGTTGTCTGTGTGACTTTTTCAATGTACCCTAACACTGCAACTGTTTTATAATACCTTGTTATTCACAAGCAACTAGACCCAATATGTTGGCTCAATGTAGCATCACTGTTTGGAGCAACAGCTTAGTATCTTTTGTTTCTCTGCACAGAGTTTAATTTTATCAGCCCTTTTGATGATGATTTGTGACTGGAACAGGTTAGCAAGATAAACGCTGAATATTAATCTTGCTCTGACCATTAATGGACTTTCTCAGTCCAGTAATTGCAATTCTTGAAATAATCTTGCACTCTGGGCCTTTCAGTTGCCACTCCAGTGGCGAGTAATCTGTTAACACATGTGTTTTTTTTACTCTAAATGTGTACTGCTGTTTGGTGTGCTGCTTGTTATTTTATTTTCATCGTTTACTTACAGTGCTTTACTTTTGGACCAAACACATGGTATCTTTCTGTTTTACATATTTTACCAAACTGGTTTACATTTCTACTTTGCCTACATGTGCAATTAATCACTGGGAAAGCTCTACTCTTGTGGCTATAGCCACATCCCCTACAATGTTTCTGCTCATCAGTCACCGTCTTACATTTACTGTTTCAAACTGCATCATCAGTACAAAGCTTACTGCTACTCCTTCTCAAATCTGTTTCCTTTTTTGCCTGAACCACAACAGTATAATCAAAACAAATTGAGCTTGACTGCCAGCTCATTCTTGTGTGTGTTTGTGTGCTTTACACACATCCACTACTGTATTTAATTTTAAATAATTTTTTAGTCAAGAAGATCATCATCACTTGGTTTGCCACTTAATTCCTAGCAGTTATACATGCAAGTGTCCAAATTCACAATCTTTTGCTGTGTCACGGTTCAGCCATAATTCTCAGTGACTTCATTGGCTCCTGGCTTTTTGCAAGAAATAAATAATGCGTATCGGACAGATATTCTTACACTTTTCTTTAATTAGTGATGCATTTTTGTCATCAGCAGATACAGTGGTTATAAAAAGTTTACAGACCCCTGTTAAAATGCCTGGGTTTTGTGGTATAAAAAATGAGACCAAAATAAAGCATTTCAAAACTTTTCCCACCTTTAATGTGACCTATAACCTCTACAATTCAATTGAAAAACAAACAAATCTGTTAGGGGAAAAAATACAAAAAATAAAAAATGTACAATACGCTGGTTGCATAAGTCTGCACACCCTTAAACTAATACTTTGTTGTGTGTGCACACCCTTAAACTAATACTTTAATGAAACACCTTTTGATTTAATTACAACATTCAGTCTTCTTGGGTACACACCTGCCATAAATTAAAGAGACTCTGATTAACCCCAAATAAAATTCAGCTGTCCTAGTAGGATTTTTCTGACATTTACTCAGTTGCCTGCTGTAGCAAAAGCCATGGTTCGCAGAGAGTTTACAAAGCATCAAAGGGATTTCATTGTTGAAAGGTATCAAGTCAGGAGAAGGGTACAAAAAAATTTCCACAGCATTGGCTATACCATGGAACATAGTGAAGACAGACATCAAAAAGTTGCGAAAATATGGGACAACAGTGACATTGCAAAGAACTGGATGTCTCTCCAAAACTGATGAAAAGACAAGATGAAAACTAGTCAGGGATGCTGCCAAGAGACCTACAGTAACACTGAAGGAGCTGCAGGAATTTCTGGAAAGTACTGGTTGTTTACTACATGTGACAACAATCTCCTGTATTCTCCATATGTCTGGAGTATGGGGTAGGATTGCAAGGCGGAAGCCTTTTTTTATACAGAAAAACATACAGGTCCAGTTAAAATTTGAAAACAATACATCAAATCTCCCAAAAGTATGTGGGAAAATGTGTTATGGTCTGATGAGACTAAGGTTGAACATTTTGGCCATAATTCCAAAAGGTACATTAGGTGCAAAAACAACACTTCACATCACCAAAAGAACACCATTCCCACAGTGAAGCATGGTGGTGGCAGCATCATGCTTTGGGGTTGCTTTTCTTCAGCTGGAACTGGGGCTTTAGTCATGATGGAGGGAATTATGAACAGTTCCAAATACCAGTCACTTTTGGCTGAAAACCTTCAGGCGTCTGCTAGAAAGCTGAAGATGAAAACGAATTTCACCTTTCAACACGACAGTGACACCAAGCATACATCCAAATCAACAAAAGAATGGCTTCACCAAAAGAAAATTAAAGTTTTGGAATGGCCCAGCCAGAGCCCAGACCTAAATCCAATAGAAAATCTATGGGGTGACCTTAAGAGGGCTGTGCACAAGAGATGCCCTCACAATCTGCCAAGTCAAGATGTGCCATGCTAATAGACTCCTACCCAAGAAGACTGAATGCTGTAATTAAATCATAGGTGCTTCAACAAAGTATTAGTTTAATGGTGTGCACACACAACAAAGTATTAGTTTAAGGGTGTGCACACACAACAAAGTATTAGTTTAAGGGTGTGCACACTTATGCAACCAGCGTATCGTACATTTTTTATTTTTCCCCTAACAGATTTGTTTTTCAGTTGAATTGTACAGGTTATGGGTCACATTAAAGATAGGAAAAGTTTTGAAATGATTTATTGTGGTTTCATTTTTTATATCACGAAAACCTGGCATTTTAACAAGGGTGTGTAAACTTTTTATATCCTCTGCATCTTTTTTTTTTAATAGTTTTATCGCTTCACCCCTTCATCCCCAGCTGTATGTGTAACTGTATCTACTTTCCTTTGCAACCTAAAAGCAACACTGAAATGTTTAGATTTTTATGACCAAGTTTTCCTGTTCCTGCCTAGGTCACCTAAAGGTGTAACTGCATTGGCAGGCTTAGTATCATGGATACTTCCATGTTCTCATTATTTTTTTAACTGCATTGTCACTGTAATAGTAAACCACACTTTCCTCTAAAAGGAGCCATAATTGTTGTATATGTAAAAGAAAAATCAACGGACCACACCACAAAAGGAGAGGGTGTATCCATATTCATCAAGGATACCCACACCTCCAGGTTGGTGGCAACGCACGAAGCATCTGAAACCATCCAGGTGCAATTAACCATAGGCAAAACTGCTCTACAATTTGTAGCATGCTACAGGCCACCCTCTCAAACTCAGGAACCCCACACAGCCTTCCTGAAGACACTTGAGGGTATAAATATATCTCCAAACACCATTATATTGGGTGACTTCAACTACCCGAATATAGACTGGGAACATTACTCAAGCCCAAACTTTCTAGCCCAAAGGTTCCTGGAGTTCATAAATTCAAATGCCATGGAACAGCTAGTCACCGTTCCCACAAGAGGAGAAAATATACTAGATCTCATCATCACAAACATGGGGACAAAATGCTCCACACTATATCCTCATTGGTGAGATCAGATCATAAACTAATCTCACTGGATATCCACATCCCCCCCCCAAACAAAAAGACCACAGTGAAGAACTTCTCTAAAGCAAACTTCACACTACTCAAGACTGGTGTGGTATCCTTCAAGGCCCCGAGCCAGTGGAAACCACAACCCAAGCTGCGGAAGCCCTTACAAATGCCTTCTACTTAACACCTCCAGAACTGCATGGATCAGGCAATCCCTAATAAAACCAAGACTCTTTCCACCAAGGGTAAACGTCCAGTCTGGTGGACCCCATCCATAAACAAACTTTACAATAAGAGGAGAAAGCTGTTACATGATAGAGCAAAAACCATAAAAAAGAAGACACCTTTGATCATTATTAGTAAAAAAAATAGCACTCATAAAATCATCCAAGGCCAACTTTGAGAGAAAAATTGCCATAGATTTAAAAGACAATCATAAGGCCTTCTTCAGCTGTGTTAGAAACCTGGGTGGAAACTCCCAGATATACTCAGAATTAGTCCAAAGTGATACAAATATCACTGAACCCACAGACATTGCCAACATACTGGCAGACAGGTTCAGTGCAAACTTCACCCCCTCTCCCAAAAGGAGAGATAACTATCCCAGCGGAGTGCAGTCTCCCAGACATCTCCAATGTGCAGGTGAAAGCTGCTCTCTCTAAAGCTAAAAACACAGCATCAATGGGACCGGATGGTGTCCCCGGCTGTGTGCTACACGAACTCAATGAAGAACTAAACCCGCACATAAGGCAGCTGTTTAATCTTAGCCTTACCACAGGATACCAAGGAGTGGCGTACGGCAGCTGTGGTCCCACTCCACAAAGGCGGTGCCTCTGACCCTGGTAACCCATAAGCAACAAGCCTGGTCTGAAAAGCTGGAGGATCATAATGGAACTCATAAACAAAGACATAGGGGACTTGCAGACATTGGACCCGACCCAGTTTGGCTTTGTCAAGGGCAGATCATGCCTCTTGAACTTGGTCAACTTCTTCGAAACAGTCACCAAGGCCATTGATGAGGGAAAGGCAGTCCATACAGCCTACCTTGACCTTGCAAAAGCTTTCGACACAATACCCCACTCGGGTATTATAGAGAAACTTACCAGCTTAAATGTAAACCCATATGTCACAAGATGGGTTTCAAACTGGCTAAAGCACAGAACCCACAGGGTTAGAGTAGCTGGCGCCATGTCAGACTCCAAGCCGGTCACAAGTAGTGTCCCACAGGGCTCAGTCCTTGGTCCCCTGTTGTTCGGCATCTACTTCTCAGAAGTACAGGCTAACATAGGAGGAATATGGCTGACAAAGTTTGCAGATGACTGCAAACTGGGAGCCATAGTGGAAAGTACATCGGACACAGATATCCTTCAGAGGGGTCTCACGGAAACTGATAGCTGGTGCCAGAGCCATGGCCTGAAGTTAAATGCCAAAAAATGTATAGTCATACCCTTCAGGAAAAACAAGGTAACCCCAAGCTACCATATAGGTGGCAATCCACTAAGCACAGAAGAGGTTATCAGGGACCTGGGGACCCAGGTTGACAGTGGCCTTTCTTTTGACGCTCACATTGCTAAAGTGGTTAGGAAAACCTTTTACATTGCCCACCTGATCATGAAGGGTTTCACATCCAGATCAAGTGAGGTCATTGTTCCCCTGTACTCTTCACTTATCAGACCAATGATCGAGTACAATGCCCCATTTGGGATGTATCTCATCCGACACCTGCAGCAATTGGAGAGACCCCAAAAGTTCCTCACCAAAAGGATAAAGGGACTACAAAATCTGTCATATGCTGCCAGACTGAAGAAACTCCAGCTCTATTCAGTGCTCAGAGGTGACCTGTGCCTGACATACAAGGCCATGTCCAACCGAATTAATGGACATGCTCCACCTCAAAAATCCAAATCTACCAGATCCACTAGAGCAAGTGACTTAAACCTTGGATATAATAGGACATGCTGGAGGGATAGATTTGTCACCCAGAGACTCCCTATGTTGTGGAATAAAATCCATGTGAGGCAGAGCACCTCGCTGGCTCTGTTCAAGAGAAATCTTGACCGGCGGATGGGAGATCATAGGTTTACCCCGGGAATCATCTCTGTGTCACTGCTGGACAGAGGCACAACAAACTAATGGGCACAGTATTTTTTAACATAAGGGGTGGCGTAAGCCACAAAAACTCTGGCTAGGCTTATAAATGCCTTAGGGCAGATAGCCTAGTATAAACCTATGAACCTATATGAATGTATTAGAGAGAGAGAGTATGACAACTTGAGTGTATTATATTGAAAGTCATAATACTGAATGAAAGCATCCTGAAATGTCAAAATGTTGTAACTTTATACACTGTTGAACTCAAAATACTAACAGCATACATGTTCCACAATTTACTATCAAAATGACATGTTTAGATTTGGCGAACATGGAATGTCGAATTACAGTTGGCTGACTTCCGTGTTGCCGACCTACACACGTTAGAGTCACCGGTTCACTGAATGCACTGTGCATTCACACATATGTGGTCGACCTTAGGACTGGAGATCGCGATACAGTATGGATTGGGAAATTTACCCTTTTCCCCACTGTAGTGTGATCTCTGAGTTGGAATATATAATTTGCAGGGGGTGTGGGGGGAGCAGAGGGGCTTGCCCCGTAAAAATGGGCACTTCTGGTTGCGCAGTATGTATGTACTGCTGAAAACTACAACATCCGTTGCTGTTCTGAAAGGTGCATGGGAAGGCATATGTTGAATAATGCCGAGTACTCGAATTCGGCATTAAATCTGACATACTGGCTTTTTTCCTATGCATTTTTCAGTGTTGTGATTCGCGCAAATGACCTGAAATCATTCTGTCATTGGTGATTTTGATAATAAACCTATACAACATATGTATACTGCACCAGAACAGAGACAGTCAGCAAAAAATAGCACTGCATTGTTAGTAAATCTTTGGAACAAGAGATAACATGGGTTTTGCAGATGGGTCAAGTGCAGCTCTCTATACATGTAGGAGAGTTCTGATCTCATCATTGTAATATTCAGCATTTTGATATTTCAACATTGTGCATTAAGCATTTTGACTTTCAGTTTTTTGCTTTTCAGTAAGTTGGTATGGACACCCCCCCCCCTCCCACACACACACACACACACATATTTATATATATATATATATATATATATATATATATATATATATATATATATATATATATATATAATGAGAAACAGGAGTAAGAATACGTAGAAGAAGGTGTCAGCTAAAGTTGTTAAGGTTGCTGAGATAGTTAGAAAAGAGACCAAAAGAAGGCATTAGAAGACTTGTTGAGGGCTGTTTTACCTATATCATTGAATGCAGCAGATGTTCCCCTTACATATCCATATTGGAGGAAGATAGCTGGAAACTTATGGAAGAACTGGCAGTAAGAGAAGCACTGAATTATTTTCCATATTCACTAAAGAAAACGAGTGATGTGCTTGACTGAACAGGATAGTGGGAAAGGGGCTGAACATTTACGATTGAATCACTGACAGTGAAGTGAGGGGGCACTGCAGGTGCTGAAGGGCACAGTCTTCCTCCTCCTCCTCTTTCCCCTGAGATAAGTAAATAGTATGGAATTGAATAGGAAGAATGAAAAAAACAGACGTATGTATAGTGACCGGGAGGTAGAGGACAATTGAAAACAGAATTCTATAAATATTACATCAGAGGAAATATTTTGAAGCCTCAATGTTACTAGATCGGGTAGCGGAGTATAAATCTCCAGACTATATAGCATCCTGGGGTAGATGGAAAGATGAGTGTCAGTTATACAAGATAGCTGTAATACTTGGGTAAACTTGAAGAACCAAACGTCTGTCATTAGCAGCTAATCTTTTTCACAGGTGTGCCCCACTGTTCTCCTGGAAGTCTTGGCTGGTGAACAGAGGCATGTCAGGTTTTGGGGAGACATTCAATGATGATATGGATGTGACTGACCAGACTGTGAAGGTAGCCTTTGTTGGTGCATGTGGAGGGCAAACTTGCACTGACAGTAAAGAATTGGTGGTCTTTGCCAAGATGTGGATGCTCATGTCACCAGCAAGTGCAGAGACCATTCATACAAGGTTGTCTTCATGGCACAAACATTCCCGTTCTCTACTTGCATAACTGCCCTTGTACACAGTTCTTGCCCTAATGGATCTTAGGGGCTTCCTATCACTGAGGAATGTGCTTGAGTCTCGTTGGGGGAGGCCGAAAGATAAAGTGGTAAACATGCTTGGAATGCTTAAAGAGCATGGTGTCAGTAAATGTTTGGAGGGACAGGGGAGTCTTTAATGAGGGGAAAGGGTAAATGGTTTACAAATAAGAGAAGAATGTGTTGAATGCTGCCTTGTGAAGTTATTTGTTTTGTGGATAAGAGGTTATAATATGGATGGAGCAGTCATTTAAGAGAAGGGAAGAAGGTGGAAGGAACACATTCTTAAAGGCTCACTGCTGCACTGCCGGACTAAACTGATGAGCGCCGTCTTCCAACAATGTACTTTATATATTTCCATGTTCAGTGTTGCATTATTAGCCTTCATAATAAATGGGTCATGTTTGATTATGTATAACAGGCTCCAGTCATGAAAGGAGTTCACTATTCGTAGACACAAGCATCCTTCATAGATGACTGCCCAGTTTGTTTGCGCAGTCACTTGACTGCATTGATGTTTGTATTTCTGTGTTTGTACAGGTTAGTACTGAGGCAAGTCATGGGACCAGAACTGGTGTGAGAGAAGACGTATTATAAAAAGTAAAGGAAAAAAAATGCAAGTGTCAGAAAACCATGGCAGCAGTTGAATATTGCAGTATGTTGATGTATACCAGAGCCCAGAATGCTGGGTAGGCACTCATTTGCACTACTGTGGTGGGTGGAGTGTGCAGAGGACCACAAAGATGAGGAGAGCATCTGTTTTGAAAGGTAAAGAATAGCTTACCCAAATGGAACTGAATTCAAACATAAGCATAAAATCATTTTTAAATGAAGTGCTTTTACAACTAAATGGGCCCCAAATAGTTTATACTTTATAATTAGAAGGTCTGGAAGCTGAAATTCTGAGATAGACATGACTAGCAGGCAGCTAAAACAGACTCTTGTGAAGACCCACCAACTGTGTAATTAAACTGTGCAAATATGTTTGTGATGTTCCTTCACATTCTGTTTGTCTCTCCCCTCAGGGTTTTGTGTGTGATATCATATACCAAGGAACAAAGGAACAGATAAACAAGTGTGTACAGCCTGATGGAAAAGTACCTCTGGTATGTATGAAGTGATATGGGAAATCAGATTTGTCTGTCTTCATAACTATTAATTGTTTTAATAGCCTAGTTCATTGTGATTCACAAAGGTTATTGAAATGTAGTACAGTTATTTATCTTTTGGTTGGTTGGTTGGTTAGGTTAGTAATAAATCAAACACCTTATTAATTCACCCTTTCATTGGGTGGTTAGTGCTGGTGACATAGCCACCAGTAATTTTATCAGTGGTTCATGTATTCAGATTAACTGTTTTTTACTAGCTGTCTCACATGTTCTGATAGTATCGCCAGTCACTACATTGGTAAATTAATTAACTACTATGTTTCTGTACTTCATAAATAATTGTGTGGTTAATTAACCAGTTAGTTGATGTGATTAATTTTTTGAATATTTGTTTTTGATTCATACATTAAAATCTTGATTATGGGGATTCCTTTATGTTACATTAATTTGTTGGTTAATGTGTGTATTATATGCTTATTCATGCAAAGTTCTTGATGAAGAAAGGCACACTGAATTAATTAACCTTTCTAGTTGACTACAGTATTCTATTTGTTTTGACTGCCTGAAGGTATTCAGCCTATCACTGTTATTGAAAATCACTGTTAATAAATGTTTGCCCTCTGCTGTGGCATTTATCACCTACTTCAAACTATATCCCCAGTAGAAAAGGCAGTGTCTAAAGGGTGGTAGTACCAAGTTTTGAGATTAGTAACCTCATTCATAGTCAACCTGTGGTTTCTGGGGTACCAGCCATCTCTTGACCTGTTCTTCCATATTATACCTACTTTTTTAAAATGCTATCTAAACCAGCTAGCTTTAATTGAGAACTGGAAACTCTGAAGGTCAAACAGCTGGCCTAGCCCAGAAAGTTCTGTTTTTATGAGTTGGCCTTTATTGTCTAAGAAATCCTTGGAATAGTATCCTGTTGTTGCACTGAAGGGTATAAACACTTGTGACCTCATTAGGTGCCATCTGGTGATTCAAAATAGCCAGTCAGCATTTGTGCTTTCAACTGCACTGCATGCCCTCAGGCTGCCTGTGTCTGCTGCTGAGCATGTTACTGCAAGAATCAGAAATCCAACTAATAAACCAGTGGGCTGGCTGAGATGAGTTATGACTGTCAAATACTAAGGCATGATAGAATAATTATTTTCTTATATTTCAACCTTTTCCTCCTAGATTTACAGATTTTTTAAACATCTTTGGCATAGATGCATCTATCCATGCTTATTTTTGTTGCCATTGTTCTCCCCTTTATTTTGACACTGTGGCCACAAATTTAGCTTGACCCGAACATGTGGGGCATGGCGTGTGAAATGGTGTTTTCCTGGATTTTCCTGGATCTTTTTTTTTTTAAACAAGAAACATCTTTATTAAATTAGCAGTTATGACATGGGCAGTATTTTACTGGATCGTTTGTACAAAGCATGCAGTGATGTCATGTTGAGTATACACAGTTTTGGCCATGCTCCCTAATAATTCTGCTGTACACCATTTCTAGTGATCGTACTGCTGGAACTGACATTCTTCTATAGGAAGGAATGGTCACATGATGGTGCTACATCATTCCTTTCCAGAAAGAGAACTGACCATGCCCATTGGCTGCTGTATCCTTCCCATCCCAGTTGGACTTCCAAACATCCCAAGTCTGTTTTTGAACACAAGCCACAGCAGCAAACGAAAGCTTTTTGCCTCAACACCAGTGGGCTAGCTCAGATTTACTAATGTTCTTATTAAAATTAGAGCTATTTATAAGAATATGCACTAGTTTTCTTATCACTAACTGTGTGAACTTTTGTATGAGTAGGCTTATTACTGTATTATTTTTATAAAATAAGAATGTGCTTCTCATTCTAGCCCACTGCTATAGATTTTTAATAACACATGTAGTTTGATAGTTTTGAGGGAAGCTGTTTGTGATCAGTGACCATAGGCTTCTGTGGACAGGGAAAAGCAAAACTGTGTAATGCTGCTGACCATTTTGATTTCACTCATTGCTGACAGATGGCAGAAACCCAAATTTACGTGTGCACAGCAGCACCAGCTCAAAACATTGGTAACATTTTACTGAGTTTGTGAAGAGGTAATAAAAGCAGTGGATACCCATATCCGTGTTATCAAGAAGGAAAAATTAGTATATTTTATAAATTAATTGACTACTGGCAGCAGCGGCCAGCAGTGTCACTCCTGGCTGCACCTGACAGAAGTCATTGAGGACACCAAAGTGACCTTTGCTAATAGCCCTTTCAGTGGGTCTGCTCTATTCAGCTCATCAGTTTATAATCACCTGGATAGCATTAAGAAGGAGAGAAAGGCCTTCTCTGTTGTTGATGCCAAGTTCTGAAGTCTGCAGCACATTTTCAAGCATGTAGTGGTACCTACATTGCCTCTAGTTTCAATGTGGCCAACAGCAACAGAACAAACAGAGGTCTAGAAGGAACTACCATGGCCACAGCAACTTTTAGAATGGTTAACAGCCCTGAGGCAGGAGCACTCAGAAATAGCAAGGATATGGTTCTCCTTTAGGTGGGCAGCAGTCTCATCCCAGAGACTTTACCTGACTGTCCCACTGTAGAGGCATTGGGGCAATCATCTGTCTCTTCACTTGGATGCATGGCTCACCATTATGCAGTAGAAGTGCATAAGGGAGGGATGTCCGACGGCCATATATTTTCCTTATTTCTCCTGTCATTCTCTTTCCCTCCCACCCTGCCTGAAGAGTACACCAAAAAAAAGGAGGTGTCAAACCTCATAGAGAAAGCCATTCAGGAGGTTCCAGCAGGCAGAAAAGATCAGATTATTATTCATTTCTTTTCTTCAAAAAGACAAAATACCCTAAGGTCTGTGTTCAGTTTGAAAATCCTCCTCTGCGAAACCTTTCATATGGCTGTGGGGCAGTCCATCTTTCCTGAATATCTTAACATAAAATAGCCAAAGAGTTTAGTAAGTTTCTGTACTTCAGGGTAGGAGTCAGACATTCTCATTTCAAGACATTTTCTCTTTCAGTCTCACATCATTCCCCAGGATGTTCATCAAATGCACATCCATTGTTACGGAAACCAGAGGTTGCAAGATGTCCAAGTATTCCATTAGATGGATAATTGTCTGTTAACTGTTCCAACACAGAACAGGTTGATTTCTGCTTGGAAGTCTGTCTGATTGCCTTCCAGTCTTTGGGAATTAGTAGTAAACAATGATGCAGCCCTTTCAAATGCTGACATTAATACAATGCTGTCTGGATACTGTATTCTGCTAGGCACTTATGTCTGACAGGCTGCCATTATAAAACTTCATACTTCAAAGTGTTCAGTAGCTGACTGTCACAGCATTACTGTGTCTCAGAGCTTTGAGTTTTATAGTAGTATACATATGTAATGGTTCCCTTACACCAGACATTATATGGCAGTAATAAGCAGGCTATCAAAACTCAGTGTTACCAGTAAGTTAATCCTGTGGATTTCCAGGACATGCAAGTTGCAATTGAACTAGTGGATTTCTACTCCAAAATTGACTGTGAACAGTCCATTCCAGGTTCATACCCTTGCTGTGAATGTCACCACAGATATTTCTGCCCGGGGGGTGTTTGTATGGCCACATACAGGGGTTAGTCTGTGCATGTCTACAGTATATAAGCGGTTCATCCTTCTGACGTTTCACATCTTTCAAGATTTCCTGCCACCACAATGACAACATGGCAGTTGTTTGGTTATGTTTGTAAACAAGTGGCAGGGAGGGGGAATTAAGCTTTTACCTCCCAGTCATGAAGTGACAATGATGTGGGAATGGGCTATGTTAGCAAAACTCTTTCCAGTCACGTTCCTGGATAAGCAGGTTCTATAGCAGAAGGGCTCAGCTGTTGCTTTCTGATACCTCACAAGTGATCCCTCAGTTCATCTGTAGCATGAAAATTCTTCTGTCACTTGGGAAAGCCTTGCTCTGACCTCTTTGTATACCCAACTAACATCAAGTTATAGCAACATATTTTCCCCTCATCCCTTCTCTGATGGAAATATCTCAGGAGTGTGTCATCCAGAAATGGCACCCAAGACTTCTTTATGCTTTTCGCCACTCTCTGACGTCTTCTGTCCTTTTACATGAATTCCAAAAAAGTTTAAAATCATTCTCATATCCCTGTTTTGGCCTTGAGAAGTCAGCTATGGTAGAGTTAAAATATATATGATGGAAACCGTTTTTTTTTTTTTTCTAGTGACTATCGCTTTGTTTAGAAGTGAGTGCCAAGCTTTCTATTATTTCTCCAGTCTTAGTTTTCCACAAGGATAATGTGTCACTGTGAACTATCATTTATGCCTGAGGAAGCCAGTGAGAGAAATATCAGTTAGTTTATCCACCTACCAGTACTCTTTCCTAAGTTCTGTAATAGAGGTGAATTGTTTCATTGTGCGGTTGTCCACTAATAACTCAAATTTTACTTAGAACTAAATTTATCAGTAAAGACTCGTATGTGTTTGCCTCTTTTTCTAAAAAGAAATTGTGCTCTAAAGTTTCTAAAATTACTTTATCTAAACAGTTGACTGACTGCATTAAATTCTGTTATAAAAAAATGCAATAAAGCTATGCAATAAAGCTTTGCCTTATGTGTCGGGAGTTCATTTCAGAGGGCAGTGGCTACCTCTCAGGCAGTTTTCAAAAACTTGTCCACAGGTGATATTTCTGCAGCAGCCTTCACAAGACCCTACAAGCTAGAGCTCAGTCTTCCTTCAGTGCCACATTTATTAGGGGCATGTTCCCATAAACACGACCATGCAAGAAGATAAGGTAACCACCTTAAGATTCTATCCTGATGTTGATGAGGTTGGACCTTCTCATACCTGATATGACAAAATTTATGTACTTATCACAGTGACAGAACCTGATGAGTAGGTCCATCCTTGAAACTTTACCCCTCCCTCCTTGCCTCCCCATCACTGTACACTATTTTTCCTCTGCCTTAGTATGACATGGCAGAAATCTGGAGAATAAGCTAGTTTGCAGTGCATTATGGATAAAATGGAGGGATTAGTAGCAAAGTGATTAAAGACTTGCAGCTTCAGTCCTACTTGATGGACTAGGTTAAATCTTTGTTATAATGAGTCCTTAGTTTACCTTTATTCCTTTATACTGACACAAATGTGCAGACATGCTAAAAAGGTGGGTGATGCATGCCGTGTTTCTAACTGGTTGTTGATTGATATACATTTGGGTTGTTCAAAAACTGTTCATATCGTTTAATGCTGGTCTTCCCCACCCCACCCCCAGAAGCTAGAGTAGGTGTGGAACAGCTAACTGTCACTAACTGTTTTTTTTTTGCCTTATGTTTTTGACAGGCACTGGTTTTAGTAGCCTAAAATTATATTCTTTGTAAATGCCATATAATATACTGAAGCACTGATGATTGTTAAGAACATATGTCCTGATATAAGCTTCAGTTTTCCTTTGGGAGAATTCAAGTTTTGGCTAGATGCTGATGTTGGTAGCTTGTCTGGCCGACTGTGTGTTTTTAAACACCTTTATTGAATTATCACTTATGACATAGGCAAATTTACATTTATATAAAAGTAATCAAACTGTATTAACAAGTTCACATTTATAAACATTATACTTTACATATATTGCTATATATCATATAACCTAAGCAACATTACATAAATTATTTAATTCCTGATCTTTTTTTTTTAAGCAAGCAATATCTTTAGTAAACCATCTCTTATGACATAGGCAATCATACATTTATATAAATGAAAACAAACCACGCCGACACAATCCTAGTTGCAAGCATTTTACATCACACACCATACAGATACACTCCCAATTGCAGACATTATAAATCACTTACAATGTGCCCAGTCATTTTCAGACATTATGTAGTTCATTTAAGTCCTGCCTTCTTTTAAACCTCATTCCTCCCTTGTATGTATTGTTCCCACAATTCCCATTTTTTTCCTATATAGTTTGCTCTTACCCTTTTCTAAAGATCTCAATTCCAGTTGTTTTATCTCTGTTACTATAATCACTACTTCTAGTATAATTGGTTTAGATTTTGATTTCCATTTTCTAGTAACTGCTTTTTTGGCAGCCAATATAAGAAACTAGACACAGCAAGGCCTTACCATGTCTAGGCAATTCCAATTCTGTATCATAGCTAGAAAAATCCTCTCCCTCATCACACCAATCTGCCCACCCAGCATCTCCAACATTGCATCCTGCAAGGAATACTTAAAGTCTGCCAACTGAGCGCACTCCTAGAAAATATGTTCCCAGTCACCTCTTTCTTCTCCATCATACTTCCAACATTTGCTGTCTACTTGAGAAAAATTCTCTGGAGTCTGCTTGAGGTATAAAAGTATCTGTATAAACATTTACAAGCAAAAATCGTAAATCTTCCAGATTTTGTTGCATATTTGGGAAACATACATATATCGTCCCATTTTATCTTTGTGAATTGCTTATCCAATCTCTCTTCCCCGTCCTTTCTAACCTCCTCTGATTCATTCTTATAGTTATCATGCTTTATTTTATATGCTGTGTACTAACTAATCCTTTTTTAATGGCAGCTTCTGATGTTCTTCGTGTTTCACTGTTGCAGTCATTTGGGTTATCTCCCTGCAGGTAGTCCTCAGTCAGCCTGAATACCAGAGTCTTGGGATTTCTGCATCGGATGCTGTCCCTTCTTCCATGACGTCAGGATGTCATGGGTATAAAACATGCAGCCAATGCCATTACATCAGTCTTTCTTGCCATGCAGTGTCCAAAGCAGAAGCAGTTCACAAGTGCTGGTCGGCCGCCTCCTGAAATTTTTGTTTTTCGAGTTTCAGACCTGACGTCTTCTAAAAGATAAGTATCCTGTTGGGGATCCTTTTTTCTTGCTATAACCGATGTCAGAAAAAGTTAATAATTATCTTGCTGTGAAAAGCACATACCTCACTGAGATTTTCATTCTTACTGTGTCATCTGTTTAGGCCCAGACCACGATGTTCCTCGCTGTCGGTTCTGTGCCTTGTTCAGCATCCGAACTATTCATCATCGGGCTATTTTTGTCGCTGAATTCTTTTGCTCTTGTTCTCTGTATTCTGAATTGGCTTCGATAAGCCATCCGGCTACTGATCTTCCTTAAAAAATGTAAGGATAAAGACAGAGACAGGCCGCATAGGCCAGAACTCAGTGAGGTGCCTTCGCAGCCCCGATACCCATTTCTACAGATTTGCAGGCCTCTGGTGAGACCCTTACGGAGTCCGGTATGCTACGAGTTGCTTCTTCACCTATGGAACCTGTGGATGTCTCTACCTTGGATGGGTCCGGAGCCGCTGTGCAGCACCGGCTTCTGAGGGTGTATTCCAATCTTCTGATGTTCGTATTAAATCGACATCTTCATTTTTGACTAAAACTACTGAGTTTCTCAGGGCCAGAGTTCGTTCTTCGCCTGGAAAACCGATGAAGAAAGTGTATGCTGTAGCTCCCATGCCACAGAAACAAATGCTTAGAATGGCTGAAGACCTTATAACTTTAATTAGGGGAAGCCAGTCTCCCCCCTCTATAAGACAAAGGATTGATTTCCCTTCTGATTCTACAGACCATGAGCCTGATGACTCTGATCCCTCTGATTACCAGGACATTCCCTTATCTACCTGTGAGGATTCAGATGCAGAGGATTCCATCCCCTCTGCCTCCCCTCCAGAGGACTTTTCTTTTGGGGAAACATTAAATACTTTAAGAGAACATTTCTGCTGGGAATGCCAGGACTACCCACAGTCCAAAAAGAGACTCAGAGAATTTTTAGATGTGCCTTAGCACAGGCCTCTAGCTATACCCCCTGTTCTGGAGATTGTAGATGATGTCTTCTTGGAATCCAGCCTTACCCCTGATACCTTGCCACCAGCAGCCAAGAAACCTGACGGTACTACAGAGTACCTGACTCCCACTCCTACTGTGGATCCAGAGACCATTTCCCAAGGACCTAAAGGCATTAAGGCTACAATAGCCAAAAGCCCTACCCCTACGGACAGGGACTCTAGGGCTTTAGACAGATGGAGTAAGAAGATATACACCTCTGCTACTCTGGCCATCAGGGCTTTAAATTGCCAGGTTCATATGTTAAAGTATCAGCAACATATTATGGCGCTAATTAAACAGAAAATTGTGTTGATTCCTGATTGTGCAGAACATAAAGATTTACAAGAGTTAATGCATTCTGCTAACCAAGTTGGAAAACATACTTTGCAATGGGGTTTTGATGCATTACAAGCATCTTGCAGGGCTGCTGTCACTGGGTCTGTTCTTAGAAGGCATGCTTGGCTTAAGGAACATATCTTGCCAGACTATGTCAAACAAAATTACTAGATGCATCACTAAATCAAGACCACCTGTTTGGCAATAAAGCAGAAGTCGTCCTCAAAAAGATGGAGGAAAAAGCTAAATCTATGCAACCTGTTAAGTATTTCCTACAGGTACAGCCACCTAGATTCAGTAGGCATTGGCCTTCAAAAACGGGTCCTTTCCAGTCACTCCCAGACCTTCTCAATCCTAACTCAGGGGCAGCATACCACCACAATTACAATCTCAGTGTATGCACAGATCTAAGCAATGGAGTGCTCCCACTTCTAAAACAGGGAGTAGTAAGCCAACATCCTATGGTAAAATCTCACAATGACTTATCCTTAATTCTTCCAAGCCTTGCCCAAGTACTTGCACCCTTAGGAGGAAAACTTGCCTTGCATGCAAAGAAACTGGGAGTCCATCACCCAGAACAGATGGGTATTGAACATTGTATCCCAGGGATACAGATTCTACTTCCACTCACTGCCAACCCCAAGCGGATGGCCAGACATCCCCCCAAACCAGTGGGCAGAGGCCCAAAAGCAAATACTTTCTCTTCTTAGTATTAAGGCTATCCGACCTGTCCCAGCAGAGCATAGGGGTCAAGGTTTCTACTCCAGACTGTTTCGGGTACCCAGGAAAGAAAACTCTTGGTGCCCTACCCTAGATCTGTCTAGTCTGAACCCCTTCCTGGTGGTTCCAAGGTTCAAGATGCTTACTCTCCAATGGCTGCTTACTATGCTAGCCAAGGACTCCTGGCTAGCCACCCTAAACTTAAAAGAAGCTTATCTGCACATCCCCATAAGGGAATCTTGCAGGAAATACCTACATTTCAGAGCAGACTCTATGCATTATCAGTTCTCTGCACTTCCCTTTGGCTTATCTACTGCACCCATGGTATTCACAAAATGCCTAGCTCAGCCATTGCATATTGCAAGCAGAGAAAAATTCAAATTTACACATACTTGCATGATTGCCTGATTCAGGCGGACAGTCAGGAATTGCTACTCCAGCACCTGACATTTGTAAAGCAACTTCTAACTTCACTGGGGTACACCATCAGCAAAAAGAAATGACATCAGGCACCCAGACAACAGATTGTATTCCTGGGTGCAAGCTTGAACACAACTTCCCAGATGACATTCCTGACTCCAGAAAAACAAATATATCTGACAAACTACTTCAATCTACTGGCCACCAAAACCCAGCTATCTGCAAAAAAAATACTGCAAGCCCTAGGGTTCATGGCCTCTTGCATTCTACTAATTCCATATGCAAGACTGCATATGAGGAAACATCAATGGGACTTAAAAAGTCTCTAGTGTCAACTTTCCCATGAAATGGAAACAATGATTCTTATCATTCCTTGCCTAAGGGCAGAGTTTCTTTGGTGAGCAGAGGCCACCTACCACAACAAAGGACCCCCTTTCACTCTACCCCCTGCCACCCAAACCCTAACAACAGACACATCAGACTATGCATGGGGGGGCTCACATGGTAGGCCAGGGTATTCAAGGCAAATGGAGCCCAAAGCAAATGCACCTGCATATCAATCAAAAAGAAATGTTAGCGGTACAGAGTGCTCTGACAGCCTTCAAATGCCTTATTCTTCCAGGGCAACTGTTGATAAAGACAGACAACACCAAAGTTATGTGGTACATAAGCTCAATTCCTGCCAGGCAAACTAAATTCACTGGCAGACTTAAGCAGAAACCTAATGGACCTGGACGACTGGAAATGGGAACACAAATCATTCAAGCTGCTGATCCAGAGGTGGGGGGCACCAGAGGTGGACCTCTTCACTTCCCCTCAGAGCTTTCAATTGAGCAAATATTGCACCAGAACTCCCCACAACCAAGCATGGAACGTGGATGCTCTGTCCTTTACATGGCAAAACCTCTCAATCTATGCCTTTCCCCCTCTGCCCCTCCTCTCAAAGGTTCTACTAAGGAGGAAACAGGATAAGTCAAGGACAATCCAGATTGCACCAGACTGGCCACGCCAGCACTGCTACCCACCTTTGCTCAGCAGAGGCGGCCTGTGCTATTGGACTGCAGCCCTCCCAGCTGTAAAACAAAGAAGAAAAACCCCAGCTGTAGAAGAAAGAAAAAAAAAACATTTAAAAAGAAGGACAAAAATCACGGACCTTTGTGCATGCGCACTCGCGGCATTTCCAACATCTAGACTGCTGCTGAACAAGTCAGGAGCATGTGCAGAGCTCCCGACTGATTCAGCAGCAGTCCGGATTGCAAACACAGCAGTCAAGAGCATCCTAGAAGTCTATGCAGTTAGGTACAACTGCATAGACTGGAAAGGGATCAGACTGCAATGTCCACAGGATGGCCTGCTCTCGCAGGAAGCAAGGACGTCACCATGGGATCAGTGACGTCAACAGGAGCTAACAGAAGGTCCTAGGAGCATAGCAAGTGGAAATATGGAGCTATACAGCACAACGAAGGCCCTGAACCCGGGTAAGTGTGTGTGTGTGTGTGTGTGTGTGTGTGCGTGCAAGTGCACGTTAGTGTATGTGGGAGTATGAGTGAATGTGTGCATGTGTGTTATATTTTGTCCCTTTTCAAACTTTTCTGTTTTTTTTTATTGGTATGAAAAAAGGCTTCTGTTTTGTTATTCGTATAAAAAGGGTAAAGGTAATCCCTCCCTTTTGCAAATTTTAATGTAAAAATTTCACAGTGGAGTAAACTATTTCAGTGTGTGAAACTCCTTAACCAAATGTGTTGGTAGGTAAAAAAAATACAAGTAAGGCAGGCATTGCAAAGTGGTAGTGCACTTCCAAAACAGGATAGACTGGTGTTAAGTAATCAATGTAAGCCGTATTTACCTAAAAATCTAACATGTACCTATGTTGACAAATGCATGCATATTCAGGGTGAAAAGTAGAAGCATCTTTGGGTACCCCTTCCTGCTGTTAAGTTGTGATGGCTTTGATTTTTCTTTCACAGAGAATTAGGAAGAGGACTGATCTCAGTAATTTCCTGGATTCAGCTGAATTAATTTGCAAAGCTCTACCTGCTGTTGGCCAACCAAAGAATATATAATACTGATATGGTAAATATCAGTAATTCTGTATATGCTTTGGTTTCATTTATTTCATTTTCCAACTATAGCATGACAGCAAGAAACATAAGAACTGTGCCAAGTAAAACAGTCCTTCAAATTTAATGAACTGTACCAGCTGGGTGTGCCCTTCCAACACTTTTTTTATTTTGCCTTTGTTTTAATGGTGTTTTATTATTCTTCTGATGTTTCCTAACAGTATGCATTAGTACCCAGTTTGTATTGTTTTTTCTGCAAAGTCTTCATGTCTTTCCCATCACTAAGTGTTGAAAACTGTATAATTTGTAACCTTCTTGCCGTGAAACATCTGTTTGATGCATTGTTCACCCAAGAGAAATTAATATTCTAAGTCTGGTCATACAACAGAATAACAATTGTCATCGTGTGTTGGTTTAATATGTTCTTAGCTATTAGTGAAATGGGCCGTGGTTACCTCTTGCACCCTTCCCTTGATGTGCGGCAAGGACCCGCATCCAAATACTGCCCATGACTGGTTTAGGGAGTGATCAGAGGTTTGGGGAGGGGAGGTAGATATTGAGTTTAGGGAGCAATAGGGAGTTTAAGTTTAGGAAAGGGAGGGAGATTTTAGGTTAGGGTGCAATCAGGACTTTAGGGTTAGTGAGGAGAGGAGGATTATAGGTTAAAGGATTGATCAAGACTTTACAGTTAGAGAGGAAGAGAGTCTTGGTTAGGGAGCAATGAGAAACTTTAGGGTTAGGATCAGGGTTCTGGTAGGGATATATTGTATAGTGTGTTGTTATGTATGATGTTACGTAGTTGTGAGGAGTTGTACAATCAAGACTACAGCCTATGAACATTATCAGCTGTGCAAGTTGTAGTTGGGATATGGCCAAATTCGATGCTGTTCCCAGTAAGCAGAACAAGGTTAATTACAGACTCTTCATCAACAATACTAACAGATGTTTTCTATCTACATATTTTTTTAATTAGAGTTAATATTATGTAGAAGTTGGATAGTGCAGTTGTAGGATTCTAATATTTGTAAACTTGTTCCCAGTTTATAAGTTGCAGCTTTTATACCCATGTGGTTTTGCTTGCCTTAGTTAT
The DNA here is from genome assembly GCF_019279795.1 of Protopterus annectens. Lineage (NCBI taxonomy): Eukaryota > Metazoa > Chordata > Ceratodontiformes > Protopteridae > Protopterus > Protopterus annectens. The sequence goes on from NC_056741.1 coordinate 1,826,214,443, forward strand.
GGTGCATATTGGAATGATCCTGGGTGCTTGCATTTTTTTCTCTCTAGAGATGATTCAACAGTGATTGCTTAGTATGAAATGAAATATCACTAGCGCAGATAGTTTATCTGCAATCCTTGTGATGCCAGTTTCAAAGAGGGTACATTTACCTCTTGTGGGATATGGTCTACTACCTTCTCAGAAACAGTTGTGTTAGGTTGATTAATATTTCCCCTGGTATGTTGCTATGTTAAATAACTTTTGCAGTCAAGGTTTAAGCCACCTGCAATTACTGTTAAACACCTTTTGGTATGTGATAGCACGTGGTTTATGGTTTATTTCATTAATCTGATTTTGTGGTGAGATATAGACTGCTGCTATGAAAGGCTCTGTTTTATCCCCATGCATTGCCTTTTTAGGGTCCACTTTGGACTGAGTTGGAGGAAGTATTTGTGGTTGTTAGGGTGGCATTGAGTTGGCTTTCTTTTCTACTGGCATTATGATCCGTTATTCTATTTTTTTCCCAGGACAGTTGTCTGTGTATATGTAATCTGTTTGTATGTCTGGTAACATCCAACTACCATTTTTTAGCCATAATTCTGCTAAGGTAATTATTTTGTCATTGTTGATTGAGAGCCATCAATCCAGTTGTTCCTATTTGTTATTCAAGCTTGTTGTATTCATTTGTGTATTGGTTTAGCCATTGTAGCCTCAAAGTGGGACAGGTGACATATAAGTAGTGGGAGGGGTTTAACCTGTTAATACTCTTTTGGGTTACATTATGTGGTCTATAGTTTAGTTGCATGTCCCCTGCTTGATAGGAGTAGTAGGCGAAGGTAAATCGGTATAATTTATCTTGTATGTATGTGTGTAAGTGTAATGCCCAAGTTGCTGTATACTGGTGGCTAGAGAGAACACATGGTGGTGGGTAGAGAATACCTCAGGCTTGAGCCCTGTACCTTGGTTGCAGGTGGCAAGGGCCTGAATTCCCTACCCACCACCATTTGTAAAAAAAATTGCAGATTTTTGCCTCATATTTGTTCTGTTCTTTTCCTCATAAAATCTGTGGTTTCTGTATTTTTGTTATTTTATGCAGTTAGTAGTGCAGTGGTGCACTGGTAGCATTGATGTTCATTGTATTTCACTGTTGCAGTCATGACTGTAGGGTTCTCCCCTGCTGGCAGGCAGCCCCAGGTCGGCCAGAATCCCAAAGTCTGGGTCCAGCGTCGGCTGTTCAACCATGCTCCCTGACTTCAGAGCGCCAGGAGTACAAAGCTGACAGCCGACGCCATCTTCTCCAGTCTTTCTTGCCGTGCGGTGATAGTTCGCATTTGCCGGTCGGCGGACTCCTGATGAATTTTACTGATATTTTTCGGTCCGAAGACTTTCTTCTCCACTCAAAGCTAAGTACCCCGTTGGGGAAACTTTTTTCTTGCTCCACTCTGATGTCAGAAAAAGTTAATAATTGTATTTCATGTGGGAAGCAAATACCTCATAAGGATTTTCATTCTTACTGTATTCCTTGCTTGGGCCCTGACCACAACATAGCTAGTTGTCGGTTTTGTGCTAGATTCAGTCAACGTACAATTAAGCGAAGGTACGATTTTGCTTTTCATTACTTTGGTAGGCGCTTTAACTACAAAATGTCGTCTGATACGATCCCGGCTACCGGAGTTCATAAACGTCGCAAGGATAAAGACAGGCCTCTGAGGTCCAAATCTGATGATAACGCACAAGCCGAGCCAGCTTCAGGTTCGGCCGTCATCAGTGAGGTGCTTTTGCAGCCCCCGTCGTCGGCCATTTCAGAACCGACGGCCGAAACAGACTCGCATGAAGAGCCAACCAGGCCTTTAAATATTTCTGTTGCAGGACCTTCGGACAATGCTCCTTCGGATGGGTCCGGAGCCGCTGTGCAGGTCCCGGCTTCCGAAGGGGTTTTCAGGCCTACTCAGCTACTAATAAAGGCAAAGACAAAGGCAAAGACTCCTTCAAAATCAAAGACTTCTACACAGGCTTCTTCTGAACCAGCTCCCAAGTCACAGAAACAGTTACTCAAGATGGCGGAGGATTTACTCACTATGATTAGGGGTTCTCATCCCCCTCCAGACAAAAGGCCAAGGCAGGATGTCTCTTATGATTCCTCTGATCAGGCCTCTGTTTCCTCAGTTTCTTCTTCTGAACAGGAATATTCTTTCCCTCCTTATGAGGATTCTGATGCTGAAGAATCCATTCCTTCAGCTTCTCCCCCTGAGGATTTCTCTTTTGGGGAAACTTTGCATGAAATGAGGGAACATTTCCACTGGGAAGGACAGGAGTATTCGGAATCCAAGAAAAGGCTGAGGGAATTTCTTCTTCTTCCCCAGCATAGACCCCTGGCTATTCCCCCTATTTTGGATATTGTGGATGATGCCTTTTCGGAGGCTAACTTAACCCCTGACTCTTTTCCTCCTGCTCCTGTGAAGCCTGATAGATATTACAGGGTCCCGGATTCCCATCAGTTTTTATACAAGAACCCTTCTGCTGACCCTGAAACCATTTCTCAGGGCCCTAAGGGAGCTAAAGCCGCTTCTGCCAAAAATCCTACCCCTACTGAAAAGGATTCTTGATCCTTAGATAGATGGGGCAAAAAGGTGTACACTTCTGCCACTTTGTCCATTAGGGCTTTAAACTGTCAAGTTTCATATGTTTAAATACCAGCAATTTCTATTGTCTGTCTTAAAACAAAAGCTTTCTTCCATTTCTGCCTGTGCAGAGGATAAGGAATTACATGACTTATTACATGCCACTGAACAAGTTGGGAAGCATGGTTTACACTGTGGATTTGATGCCTTGGAGGCTTCTTGTAGGGCTGTGGCCTCTGGCACTGTCATTAGGAGGCATGCATGGCTAAAGGATCAAAATCTGCTTGAACAGGTAAAGGCAAAATTATTGGACGCTCCTGTTCAGCCTAATGTTTTGTTTGGATCAAAAGCTGAAGAGGTGATTAAAAAGATGGAGGATAAGGCGAAATCAATGCAAACAGTTAAAGATTTCTTACAAGTTCAGCCTCCTAGATTCAGCAGGAATTGGCCTTCTAAAAATTGGTCCTTTCCCACTTCAGACAGGCCTCAGAGGGGTAGATACAGACATTCCAGAGGGAGGCCTCAATCACAAGCTGCTTATAGATCAAGACAGTGGACTGCTTCCACCCCTAGGGGAGGAGAAGACAGGTTAGAATCTCAAAGGAAACAAACTCAATGACTCCCTCTGTGGGGTTACAGGAGCTTCTTCCCTGGAAGCCCCTCTCGGAGGAAAACTCTCTTTTTTTTATCAAAATTGGACTCAAATAACCCAAGACAAATGGGTTTTAGATGTGGTTTTAAGAGGTTACAAATTCCATTTTCATACCTTGCCAAGGCCAAGCGGGTGGTCAGACCTTCCAAAACATCAATGGACGGAGGCCTTAAACCAGGTGGAAGCTCTTTTGGCTATGAATGCCATAGAACTGGTTCCTCTTTCAGAGATGGGAAAAGGGTTTTATTCAAGGCTCTTTCTAGTCCCAAGGAAGCAAAACTCATGGAGACCCATTTTGGATCTGTCAGTCTTGAACACCTTTCTAGAAGTTCCAAAATTCAAGATGCTTACTCTACAGCAGCTACTTCCAATGCTGTCCAAGAATGCATGGATGGTAACTTTGGATTTAAAGGAGGCATATTTACACATTCCCATCAGGCAGGATCGCAGAAAATACCTCAGGTTCAAAGCCGGTTCGAGGCACTTTCAATTATCTGCGCTGCCCTTTGGATTATCTACTGCGCCCAGGGTCTTCACCAAATGCCTGGCTCCAGTAGTTGCTTACTGCAGACTAAAGGGAATTCAAATTTACCCTTATCTGGATGATTGTCTCATTCAGGCAGACAGCAAGGATGTCTTACTCCAGCATCTAGTATTTGTGCAGAACCTCCTCAAGTTCCTGGGATTCTCTGTAAACATAAAAAAGTCAAATTTGACACCATCGCAACAGATAACTTTTGTGGGTGCTCTTCTAAACACCACAACCCAGATGGCATTTCTGACATCTGAAAAACAGTTACAGCTGGCTTCAACATTCAGAACTTTGGCAACCTTAACTCATCTATCTGCAAGGAAATTCCTGCAGGCTTTGGGTTACATGGCCTCCTGCATCCTTCTTGTGCCATATGCAAGACTACACATGAGGAAAATACAGTGGTACCTAAAAAGTGTATGGTCTCAGCATTGCCACAGTTTAGACATACTGATATCCGTTCTTCCTTGCCTTCAAAAGGAATTTCTTTGGTGGTCCAGGGCATGTGCTCTAAACAAAGGGAAGCCCTTCTGTCTGCCTCCTGCCTCTCAGATTCTAACCACGGACGCCTCGGATTATGCTTGGGGAGCCCATTTTCAGGGCAATTGTTTGCAGGGCCTTTGGACAAAGGATCAGAAGCACCTGCATATCAATTTAAAGGAAATGTTAGCCGTTCAGAAAGCTCTATTGGCCTTCAGGAATCTCTTACAACCAGGACAACTGTTAATACGGACAGACAACACCACAGTTATGTGGTACATAAACAAGCAAGGGGGATCTCATTCCTACCCCCTTTGCAGACTAGCCATGGATCTATGGGACACAGCTCTATCTTGCAATCTGGACCTTCAGGCTCAGTTTCTACCTGGGAAACAAAACCTCCTGGCAGACAGTTTGAGCAGACATCTTTCGGATCCACACGAGTGGATGCTGGACACCAAAATATTCAAGATGATAACAGCAGTCTGGGGATGTCCTCACATAGACCTCTTTGCATCCCATCTCAATCATCAGCTACAGACTTTTTGCACCAGGATTTTCCACCCAAACGATTGGAGAGTGGACGCCCTGTCATTCAGTTGGAGGAACCTCTCGGGATATGCCTTTCTGCCTCTCCCTCTTCTTCCACGGGTTTTATTGAAGATAAAGCAGTGCAAGCCCAAGATGATCATCTTGCTGGCTCCAAATTGGCCTCGGCAGTTTTGGTATCCAACTCTAAAAAACCTTTGCCGGGATCCCCCTTGGGTTTTACCTCAGTCTCCGAACCTTCTGTCTCAACATCAGGGTCAGGTTCTATGCTCTCATGTCAGAACTCTCAGTCTGGTGGCCTGGTTAATCCAGGGCCTTTAATTTCTTCTTTACTGCCCAAGCAGGTTTTGGATGTCATATTAGAAGTCAGACGTCCTAGCACTAGAAAATCTTATGCAGGAAAATGGAAAAGATTTTGTTCCTGGATGCAGGCTCAGGATTCTGATCCTCTTCTTCCCAACATTACTTTAATTTTACTTTACTTGACAGATCTCTTACATAAGGGTCTCTCTTTCTCTTCCATTAAAATACATGCCTCTGCTATTTCTGCTCATTATAATACAGACCCTCCCATCTTTTCCCACCAGCTCATGCGACAGTTTCTCAGAGGAGCTAAGAACTTAAGACCTCCTAGATCTCCTCCTATTCCTGCTTGGGATCTCAACTATGTTTTGGAAAAACTAACATTGCCTCCTTTTGAGCCTGCTGCTTCTTCTGACATCAAGTTTTTATCTTGGAAGACAGCCATCCTGTTAGCCCTTACCTCTGCCAGGAGGGTTTCAGAGTTACTAGCTCTAATGGCTGTGGAACCTTATATTATTTTTCATCAAGACAGAGTATCTTTGAGGACTAATCCTACCTTCATGCCTAAGGTGGTTTCCAAAGTGGCTTTAAATCAAACTATACACTTGCCAGCCTTTTTCCCCACTCCTCAAAATAAAGGGGAAAGGATCTTACATTCCTTGGATGTACACAGACAGCTACATTTTTACCTGAACAGAACTAAGGATATCAGAAAATCAGAGCAATCGTTTGTTTCTTATGCTTCCAGTTCCCAAGGTAAAGCCATTTCAAAACAGACCATTTCTAAATGGATTGCTCATGGAATCAGATTTTGTTATTCTCACCATGGAAAGCAAATCCCAGGGAGTATATGGACTCATTCCACCAGAGCTGCTGCCACTTCTGCGACCTTCCTCAGGGGAGTTCCTACCAAGGATATTTTGGAAGCTGCAACTTGGAGTTCAATGCATACATTTTCTAAGCACTATAATCTACCTCTTTACTCTAAGTCTAGGGCAGGCTTTGCCTCTGCAGTCTTGCAGGGCCTTTTAGCCGCCCCTTCCTCTTTATGACCACCTCCCTTTCTTTCAGCTTTGGGATTCTACCCTACAGTCATGACTGCAACAGTGAAACACGATGAACATAGTACAGTTGTGTTACATCTACCATAAATGTAGATGTTAGAGTGTCTTCACTGTTGCAGTCTGGGTTTCCCTCCTTCCTGTCCCCTCTTATTTTTACTTTTGTGTATTTTCTTTTTTCACCATTCTTCTGAGGTGTATTTGCAAAGGATTTGGGACCTTTTTCATTTTGGGACTCCTGACATCTGGGGCAAGAAAAACTGGAGAAGATGGCGTTGGCTGTCAGCTTTGTACTCCTGGCGCTCTGACGTCAGGGAGCATGGTTGAACAGCCGACACCGGACCCAGACTTTGGGATTCTGGCCGACCTGGGGCTGCCTGCCGGCAGGGGAGAACCCTACAGTCATGACTGCAACAGTGAAGACACTCGAACATCTACATTTATGGTAGGTGTACACAACTGTACTTTGCCTGACAGCTGCACATTCTCTGGTTTGATTCTTGGCTAGGGTACATTAGCTTTTGTTCCAAGTCAGACTTTCCTGGTTAACAAATGTTAAATAAATAAAAATAACAGGCATTTGAATTTCAGACTTCATATTCTTCAGAAAGTACACAGAAACACAAAACCTTTTATTCTAGCAATTTTCTAAGTTTATAACACTGGTATTTGAAATTTGTCCCTATTTTTGGGACTGTATTCCCCCATTATTGGCTTCGTCCAGGTTTTTTGTGCTAAGGTTGAGAGTTATAGTGAGAACTGAATTCACTGAATATGTTTGGGGGCTGTATTCCCCCATTACTGGCTTTGTCTATGTGTTTTTTTGCTAAGAGGTTGAAAGCTATGGAACTGAATTCGCTAAATATGTTTGGGGGCTGTTTTCCCCCATTATTGGCTTTGCTTAGGTGTTTGTGCTAAGAGATTGACAGCTATGGTGAGAACCAAATCCACTAAATGGTAGCCATTTAAGTTTAAGTCTTCCTTCCTTTCACAAAACAGATGATTTGGCATAGTGGTATATTGCGCTGACTGTTTTGCACAGGGTCCTGGATTCAATACTTGGCAGTGAAATGTATGGTGGTAACAGCACTTTATTCTAGCAACTTTACAACATTATAAAAGCAATGTTTAAAATGTGTCCCTGTTTTTTTTGGCTTTTGTCCCCCCCCCCAATAAATGTTGGCTTTTTCCAGATTTCTTCTGCAAAGTTCAGACATATAGCTGAGTGTCAAGCAGATTTTACAAGAAGCTGAGAGCTGAAGGGAACAAATGTTTAGTGCTACTTATGCTAAGTTTGCTTGCATTGTTAATAGCACAACAGGTAGGGTACTTGCTTTTGATGCAGAAGGCTGTGGGTTCTACTCCCACAGTAGATGGATGTATTGCTGATACTGTACTGTGTTATAAACGGGGTGGATGCTGCAGTCCTTCTTGGCGAAGATACCTAGCAACTATGAACCTTTTATCAGTTTGCTATCCATTCCCTATTGCAATATTATTAGCTTCTCATTTTTTTTAATGCAACATAGGCAATTTATTCCTCAAGGGCAACGGGCACTTTATTTGTAGATGAAACAATGAAATATAAAGTTGCTTGATAGCAGCAACATCTTCATTAGTTACAGATTTCTTTAATGTGGAATTATTTAGATGACTTTTACTTCTTCAGAGATTGTGCATATTTACTGATACTGGTGGAATGTAGAAGTTTGAGTAGACTTTTTTGATGGAAATTTTCTGAATTGGGCAGTTTTGTCATTATTTGTGCATGCATTTTGTTTCATTGTTTACTGAAAAAATGTTTGAAACAATAAATTTAAAATGCCCTCTAACAACTGTACTGTATTGTACAAGGAATATAATTTAATACAATCAGGAAGGTGTACCAAAGAGCACATGTATGTTTTGTGTGCAAGGGGCCTATGATTTGAAAACAGCCCAAAGTTTTAACTGCCACTGGCAAAATGTATTTTCTTTGAATGTGGGTTTCAATGCTGTTTCAATGAATGTGAGTTTCAAGGACAGAGAAGTTTTAATGCTAAGTCTGTTTTCATTGTGAGATTGCATTACTTTGTTTAGCAGATGTCTTAGTGTTTGTGCTGTAAAATGCAAAATAAAACTTTCAAATGAAGTCCAAATCATCATGGAAGTAAAGCAGTATGCAAATTAGTGTTTATGGTAAATGGGGCGAAATAGCCAAGTAATGGTTCGTTGGAATGGCTGCAGGGGGGAGGCTCCATTTGACCATGATTTTGTGAGGGGGGAAGGGGGGCAAACTCAGACAGCCCCGGCTGAACTATACCTCCCAACTGTCCAGATTTTCACAGAATTAATAGATTTTTGCTTCTTATTTTTGGTTTGTTCCTCATAAAATTTGTGGTTTTCTGGCAAATCATTTAGGAATTAAGTCACTAAATAATTACCGACACTGAGTTTCAGACTTCATAACCTACAGAAAAATGCATGCTAAAGAAAGACCTGTTATATTCTATCAATTGTCTCAGTTTATACAAGAGCAATTTGTAGTACTGTTTATATGTTCCCCCAATATATTTGGCCTTGTCCAGATTTTCTGCATTAACAGGTTGAGAGGTACGTGCAAATAAATTGCTTTATAGCTTAAGGCATATCCAAACTCTCAACTGTCCCTGATTTCCATAACCTGTGCAATAATCCTTTAAGCAATGTATCTTGAGCTTGTTTCTTGTTTGCCTTTCATTTTTTTACTTTGATCATGTTTTCCCCATGAAACAAGTAGATAGTTGTTGTCAGGCAGCAGGTCTTTTTTGGATAAGAAACGTTTTTACAAGTGGGGGTATCACAGAGATGGCTACTTTCAGCATGTTACTTGGTACTTTAATAAAGCTGAATATAAATTATAATTAGAACTGCAGTGCAAGGAGAAGTGGTTTGAGTTGAGTGCTGCTTGTTTTTCTTATACTTGATTTTGACTGGCGTTCCAGTAATGTATTTAAAAAGTAGTTTATTTTTTCATGCCTCACACCCTTTTTGTTTCCATCTAGATATTAAGTAAGCTGTCATGCAGCCAATGCATTGAAATATTTTTTTTCTTCTACACTTCAGTTTGTCTTGATTGGTCTCTCATAATGACGGTTTGGCACAAAGGCAGCGTATTTAATTAAAGTTAGAGTTTATGTTTTTTTGAGCATAGCTCCACTCCTTTCCCATTGACCCCCACCCATTCAGCTGTCTCCTGCAGCCCCCCTTTGATTTGAAGTCACCAGCCGCCACTGTTGCTCAGTCTGACAATACTGCCACCTTGGCACCTGCCTCAAACCCCTCCCTGCTGTCCCAGCAGAAGGGCCAGATTTTGCATCCTCAGTTACAAACCCTGAACCTAGCAGCCTGGTTCATCTCCTGAACCCTCAAGTAAACAGGTGCTGGATGTCATCCTGGAGGCAAAAAGGCCTACTACTAGAAAATCCTATTCAGAAAAGTGGAAAAGATACTGTTCTTGGAGCCAGTCTCAAGGAATGGACACTAATGTGCCAAGCTTACATCATATACTAGATTACTTAACAGAAATGTTGCACAAAGGCCTATCCTTCTCTTCAATTAAGATTCCTGCATCTGCCATCTCATCTCATTATAATACTGAGCCACCCCTCTGCTCTTATCCTCTGGTCAAACAGTTCTTGAGAGGAGCCAAAAAATTTAAGACCCCCCCAGGAGTGCTCCCACTCCAGCATGGGACCTTAACTTTCTATTGGAAAAACTCACGCTTCCACCCTTTGAACCTGCTGCTTCAGCAGAGTTAAAATTCCTCTCCTGGAAACAGCTTTGCTTCTAGCCATCACTTCAGTAAGAGGAGTGTCTGAATTGCAGGCCCTTATGGCCGTGGAGCCCTTCATTATCTTTCATGCGGACAGGGTTCCCTCAGGACTAACCCATCATTTATTCCAAAGGTGGTATCCTGTGTGGCTTTAAACCAATCCATTCATTTGCCAACCTTTTTCCCTAAGCCTCAGAATACAAGGGAAAGGATCTTCCACTCCCTGGATGTGCCCAAGCAGCTTAGGTTCTATCTGGACAGGACTAAACCTTTCCGAAAATCTGAACTGCTGCTAGTCAGTTTTGTTACAGGGGCAGAGGGCCAACCATTTCTACATGGATAGCACTCTGCATCCATTTCTGCTGCAAGCATCATGGGAAACCTGCCTCAGACGGGATAAGAATACATTCCAGTAGGGCTACGTCAACCTCTACAGCATTTCTCAGGGGAGTCCCTGCCAGGGACATCATGGAAGCTGCAACCTGGAGCTCTGTACTCACCTTCACCGAGCATTACCACTTACCTATCTTTTCTAAATCCAGAGCTGGATTTGCTACAGCAGTCTTATAGGGCCGGCTTGCCAGCCCTAATGCTTCTTGACTGCCTCCACCCATCCTCAGATTTGGGAATCAACCCAAATGTGATGACTGCAACAGTGAAACATGAAGAACATAGTACAGTTGTGTACACTTACCATAAATGTAGATGTTTGAGTGCATCCACTGTTGCCTTCCAGGTTACCCCCCTCCAGCCCCCTGTCTTCTCTTTACTTCTTCCTATCCTTTTTGTTTGGTATATCTTATATCATTGGTATTTGCTTTTTGCTGTGGGTGTTCCACACCATGTAATTGCTTCCTATTTAGGGGGATCCTGACATCTGGACCAAGAAAAACTGATGTAATGGTGTCTGCTGCATGTTTTATACCCGTGATGTCCTGACATCATGGAAGAAGCGACAGCATCCAATGCAGAAATCCCAAGACTCTGGTATTCAGGCCGACTGATAACCGAAATGTGATGACTGCAACAGTGAATACACTCGAACATATACATTTATGGTAAGTGTACACAACTGTACTTTCTAGATTATACTGAAAACTCTACCAGTGCTGGTCTTTAGTAGTTTAGTACCCCCCATTTCTTTCTGTTTGCCTATACTCTGATATCAATCTTTGATAGGGAGGGCAATGTCTAACCTGCAGTCAAAATCAATTCATGGTGTCTTCCCATTCTGTCATCTTTTTTTCTGTAGTTATTTGTTCCCAATACCTTGGTTCTTTTGCCAGTTTTCTCCAATAAATTCCAGCCTCCTCTTGCCTATTGTCTATATCCCCAATTGCAGTCATTCCTATTAGCAGAATCTCCTTTCTCCATTCCTGTGTTAGCTTAGTTCTTGGGATACTTTCTGCTACTTTATTGATGTAATATTCTGTATGATTGTTGTTATTCTCCTTAAAGGCCTGCATCCAAAAATCCCAGTCTCTCCTTTTTTCTTGAGCTTCCACCCTATTTCATCATCATCCCTTTCCACTTTGAATTATAGGATTATGCTTGTGCTTTGTATAGGATTGAGTAGCTCTGAAATACCCCTTCAAATCGGGTAATCGCAATCCAGCCTGTTCTACTGGAAGAATCCGTTTATCCCACTTGACTCTTGCCATCATCCCTTCCCAGATCCATCAACTCTTTATTAATTGCTATCTATAACCTCTCCTCTGGTTGATAAAAATATGCCTGACCTGTGTTTAAGACTAATGGGACTAAAAGCACTTTAACTGCTTATATCATACTATCTATATCCGTATAACAAAACTTCCATTTTTTTTTTCAGTTTTTGTATTATCTTTTGTTTAGTCTCTTCCCACATATCCTTAGCTGCCACACCAGAATCATTTTAATCCATTCTCCTAAATACTTGATGTTATCATGTCTCCATAAATATGGATATTACTGAACCAATTCATATGTGGGTGCATATTTTATCGCCATTGCATTTGGTTTAGCTTCATTAATTTTGTATCCTCAATAGATTTGAGACGGTCTCAAAATGTTCCACAACACTGTAATGTCTCTTTCTGCTTTTGTCAGGTATAAAAAAAAAAAAAAAAATTTCATCTGCTTTTACTGTACTTGTCTTTTTACCTACTTCTTTTTACTTTTGCATCATCTTAAAATACTCAATTGTATTTATTACTGCTTGGTGTAACTCATTCTAAGCCTTTTGGTTTAAACACTTGGGCTTCGGACCAGTTAGTTGTTTTGCACTGAGAGGGTTTGTGGTCTGCACTGTTGTGGCAGAACAGGTAGCTTACATCCTTCTAGGTTGAGAACTGCTGATTGAGGGCTCAGTGTCTGTTATTCTAAAAGTGTATTAATTCTGGTTTAAGCACTTGGGCTTTCAAGCCAGTTATTTTACATTAAGAGGGTTCGTGGTCTGCACTCTTGTGGGAGGAGAGGCTGGACTCTGCCCTTCTGAGCTGGGAATTTCTGGTTAAAGGCTTATAGTGCATGCATATCTGAACTGTTTCTTACTGAGGTTGATGCGCCTTGTTTGCTGTGGCATAGACTGGATTCGGGCCTGCTGGATCTAGCTTTGTTTGTGTAACTTGAGCACTAATCCAGACATTCTCTAAAGTATTCAATGGTATTTATTACTGCTTGGTTGTAACTTGATTAAAGTGTAGCTATCATTCAAGTCTTTTGGATTAAGCACTTGGGCTTCAGACCAGTTGTTTTACATTAGGAAGGTTTGTGGCAAGCACTGTGGTGGTAGGACAGGTAGCTTTCATCCTTCTAAGTTGGGAACTGCTGATTGAGAGCCCAGTGTCCAAGTGTATTAGTTCTGGTTTAGGCACTTGGGCTTCAGGCCAGTTATTTTACATTAAGAAGGTTCGTGGTCTGCACTCTTGTGGGAGAAGAGGCTGGACTCTGCCCTTCTGAGCTGGGAATTTTCTGGTTAAAGGTTTATAGTGCCTGAATATTTGAACTGTATCTTACTGAAATTGGTTCACCTTGTTTGCTCTAGCATAGACTAGATCCAGGCCTACTGAATCTAGCTTTGTTTATATGCTTGTTGTTTGTTTGCTTGTTATTTCCCTGGAAGCTAATTCCACCTAATACGCAACTTCTCAGCGCTTCTGTGGATCACTAGTGATATCTGCATTGCTTACTGTACTTATTTCCTTGTTTCACTTGAAAGAAAGTTACTGTTTGTCATTTTTGCATGTAGTTACTTGTAACACATTGCACTCAAGTTACCTGGCACTTGCTCACTAAAGCAATTATATAAGTCAGCACTAAAAATTAAAAGCACTACACCCTCACTCCCCACTGGCCCTTGTTTGCAATTAAGGATTTCCCAATATTATTCTAGCTTGTCCAAAGGTCAGTTGTCAATCTCCTCTCCGGTCCAGCTGATGAATCTGGGAATCTTGAGGCAATGTTATAACTGCCTCATGTACACAGACAACCCTCTCCTCCTCCCACATAACACAAATACTTGCGAGAGATGCAGCTATTTAGCCAAACTGGAGGCTGAGCTCTCTCAACTCAGGACTGGCAAGACCAGACAGGAGGAGAAGGCAACTACACACACCACAAAACCAGCCTCACATAATGCTACCACTCCACTGAATCAAACACATAAACACACAAAGACATACTCGGAGGCTCTGAGTAAAAATTTACCTAAACAGCAGAGGCCTCCAAAGCAGACACCCAAACAACTGCTACCTCAAGACACCCCACAAGCAACACATAAACCACAAAAGCAGTGTGCAAAGCAGTCACAGCCCTTAAGGCCAAATACAACACCAAACATACTTGTCATAGGTGACTCCATAGTCAGACACACTGACGTCCCACTCACCAGGCTGAACAAGGAGAGGGTCACAGTAAGCTGCCTATCGGCGCTAGAATCCGCCACATAACACAAGCACTCGGGTCACTCCACGGCAAGTACAAATATGACACAGTCATTGTCCATGCTGGTGTGAACGACCTGAGACGTACCTCCCTGGACTACATGAAAAGAGACATAGAGGAGCTCTCTGATTATGTAGCCCAGGCAGGTATGACCCTAACCCTGAGCAGTATCCTTCCTTCACCAAGAATGATGCCACAATATAGAGACAAGATGATCAGCTTTAACAATTGGCTTAATGTCTGGTGTCATTCAAAGGGGATCCAGTGTCTGTCTGCCTGGGATGACATGCTTGACAAGCCACGCTGCTTCAAGGGACGGCTTGCACCTGTCACCCTGGGATTCCGGATATTGGCCAAGGCTCTTGCCACCCCCATAGTGCCTTTTTAGGCAAGGCTCAAATTCTAAACCTACCACCCTAGAAAACAAAAATGGGAAGAAACTGAGGGTAATGCTGCTCAATGCCAGAAGTCTAAATCTCAAAATGCACGCACTCAAGGCCCTTCTCAGTATGGAGAACATCGATGTCTGTGCTGTAACTGAAACCTGGTTCAAGGCTCCTGAGAGCACCCCGCACTATTAGGTTTTACCTCATATCATGCGTTCCGCCCCAAAACCCGGACCACACCACAAAAGGAGGGGTGTATCCATATTCATAATGGATACTCACACCTCCAGGTTGGTGGCAACGCAAAGCTCGGAAACCATCCAGGTGCAACTAACCATAGGCAAAACTGCTCTACAAATTGTAGCATGCTACAGGCCACCCTCTCAAACTCAGGAACCCCACACAGCCTTCCTGAAGACACTGGAGGGTATAAATGTATCTCCAAACACCATCATATTGGGTGACTTCAACTACCCGAATATAGACTGGGAACATTACTCAAGCCCTAACTTTCTAGCCCAACGGTTCCTGGAGTTCATAAATTCAAATGCCATGGAACAGCTAGTCACTGTTCCCACGAGAGGAGAAAATATACTAGATCTCATTGTCACAAACATGGGGACAAAATGCTCCACACCGGAAGTATATCCCTCATTGGTGAGATCTGATCATAAACTAATCTCACTGGAAATCCACATCCCGGGCCACCACAAACAACAAAGAGCATAGTGAAGAGCTTGTCTAAAGCAAACTGCACACTACTCAAGACTGGTGTGGTATCCTTCAAGGCCCCTGAGCCAGAGGAAACCACAACCCAAGCTGCGGAAGCCCTTACAAATGCCTTCTATGAACACCTCCAGTTCTGCATGGATCAGGCAATCCCAAATAAAACCAAGACTCTTTCCACAAAGGGCAAACGTCCAGTCTGGTGGACCCCAGCCATTAACAAACTTTACAATAAGAGGAGAAAGCTATTACATGATAGAACAAAATCCATAAAAGGGAAGTCACCCCTGATCATTATTAGTAAAAAAATACGAGCACTCATAAAATCAACTAAGGCCAATTTTGAGAGAAAAATTGCCATGGATTCAAAGGACAATCATAAGGCCTTTTTCAGCTATGTTAGGAACCTGGGTGGAAACTCCCAGATATGCTCAGAATTAGTCCAAAATGATACAAAATCACTGAACCCACAGACATTGCCAACATACTGGCAGACAGGTTCAGTGCAAACTTCACCCCTCTCCCCTAAAGGAGAGATAACTATCCCAGCCGAGTGTAGCCTCCCGGACATCTCAAATGCGCAGGTGAAAGCTGCTCTCTCTAAAGCTAAAAACACAGCATCAATGGGACCGGATGGTGTCCCCGGCTGTGTGCTACACGAGCTAAATGAGGAATTAAACCCGCACATAAGGCAGCTGTTTAATCTCAGCCTTACCACAGGATACGTGCCCAAGGAGTGGCGTACGGCAACTGTGGTCCCACTCCACAAAGGCGGCGCCTCACGGACCCTGGTAATTACCGCCCATAAGCTTAACAAGTCTAGTCTGCAAAGCTATGGAGAGGATCATAATGGAGCTCATAAACAAAGATATAGAGGACTTGCAGACATTGGACCCAACCCAGTTTGGCTTTGTCAAGGGAAGATCATGCCTTTTGAACTTGGTCGACTTCTTGAAACAGTCACCAAGGCCATTGATGAGGAAAGGCAGTCCATACAGCCTACCTTGACCTTGCAAAGGCTTTCGACACAATACCCCACTCGGGTATTGTAGAAAAACTTACCAGCTTAAATGTAAACCCATATGTCACAAGATGGGTTGCAAACTGGCTTAAGGACAGAACCCACAGGGTTAGAGTTGCTGGCGCTGTGTCAGACTCCAAGCCGGTCACAAGTGGTGTCCCACAGGGCTCGGTCCTTGGCCCCTATTGTTTGGCATCTACTTCTCAGAAGTACAGGCCAACATGGGAGGACTTTGGCTGACAAAGTTTGCAGACGACTGCAAACTGGGCGCCATAGTGGAAAGTGCATCGGACACGGATATCCTTCAGAAGGGACTCACGGAAACAGATAGCTGGTGCCAGAGCCATGGCCTGAAGTTAAACGCCAAAAATGTATAGTCATACCCTTCGGGAAAAACAAGGTAACCCCAAGCTACCATATAGGTGGCAATCCACTAAGCACAGAAGAGGTTATCAGGGACCTGGGGACCCAGGTTGACAGTGGCCTTTCTTTTGACACTCACATTGCTAAAGTGGTTAGAAAGACCTTCTACATTGCCCACCTGATCATGAAGGGATTCACATCCAGATCTAGTGAGGTCATTGTTCCCTGTACTCTTCACTTATCAGACCAATGATCGAGTACAATGCCCCATTCGGGATGTATCTCACCCGACATCTGCAGCAATTGGAGAGACCCCAAAAGTTCCTCACCAAAAGGATAAAGGGACTACAAAATCTGTCATATGCTGCCAGATTGAAGAAACTCCAGCTCTATTCAGTCGCATACCGTCTGCTCAGAGGTGACATGTGCCTGACATACAAGGCCATGTCCAACCCGAATTAATGGACATGCTCCACCTCAAAAATCCAAATCCACCAAAACCACTAGAGCAAGCGACTTAAACCTTAGCACGGATATAAATAGGACATGCTGGAGGGATAGATTTATCACTCAGAGACTCCCTATGCTGTGGAATAAAATCCCGGTCCATGTGAGGCAGAGCACCTCGCTGACTCTGTTCAAGAGAAATCTAGACCTGTGGATGGGAGATCGTAGGTTTACCCCGGAATCATCTCTGTGTCACTGCTGGACAGAGGCACAACAAACTAATGGGCACAGTATTTTTTCATATAAGGGGTGGCGTAAGCCACAAAAATTTGGGCTAGGCTTATAAATGCCTTAGGGCAGATAGCCTAGTATAAACCTATGAACCTATAAAATAATATTATCTGCAAAGAAAGCCAGCTTTTCTTGAATACCATACCGATTATATCCTTCAATTTCTGAGTCCCTGATTTTCTTTGCCAATGGTTCTAGATATAATGTAAATTACAAAAGGAAAGAGGACACCCCTGCCTGGCTCCTCTGCTCAAGCAGAAATTATCAGAGAGGACCCCCACCCACTTTAATTTTCATCTCCGCTCCCTCATATATCCTCATAATCAACCTTATAATCTTTTTCAGCAAATGCAAATGCTTCCATTGCCCTGCTCATAAAGTCCCAGCTTACTCTGTCAAATACTTTCTTTGCATCAAGACCCACCAATAACAATAGTGTTTTCTTACATTCTGCTTCCTTCTGGATCATCAGTGTTCTGTTAATGTTGTCAAATGTTTGCCTCCCCTCCACAAAACCACATTGATCCGTATCTTTCAAATTTGGCATTACTTTTGCCATTTTTTTAGCCATTACAGACATGAACACTTTATAATCATGGTTTAGCATTGAAATGGGCCTGTATAAAGCTAGAGCTGATGAATCTTTACCTGCTTTAGGTATTACAGGTACCACTGCTTTCTTCCAGAATGTTGGTACTTCTCCTTCTCTTAAAATACTGTTAAAGAAAGCCTTCCAGATTTTTATCAGTTTTTCCTTCTTAGCTTCCAAACTTCCACAGTAATGCCATTTACTCCTGGCAATTTCTGGTAGATTGGTTATATATCACAATTTGATCTCATCTCCTCCTATCCTAGCCATTAGCAATTGAATCTCATCTACATCTAACCTTGGCATATTTAGTTCTTCTGTAAACATTTCCGTTTGTATCTTTTCTTGATTTCCATATTTCTGTGCTTTATACAGACTTTCATAGAATTTCCAAAATATTTCTGATACCTATACAGGATCTCTCATTAAATTCCTTTTTATAGGCTCCCTAAGCTTGCCGACAGTCCTTTCTACTTTCTGTTGCCTGAGTCATTGTGCTAAATGTTTTTGTGCTCTAGGGTTATTATCAAAAAGTTGCTTAACCGCAATATTTCTAAACTCGTGTATTTTATCGATTAATCCTTTATTTTCTGCTTAGCTTTCTGCAGTTGATCCTCTTCTTGTTCTTTGCGATTCCCCCTGTTCTGCAATACTTTAACATTTGTCAGTCCCTCTAAATAATTTTTACTGCTTCTTAACCATAGCCCCCTTTCTTTTATTTCCACCCCACTTTTAAATTCCAGCTTAATTTTATCCCAGTCACTAGCAATATTTTCAGAAGTTATTTCTATCCTCTTGAATAGCTCCTGAATAATCTGCACTACTCATTCCTTAAATTATTCTCTTTTCAAGAGATAGGTGGGAAAATGCCAGTGTCTCATTTTTATTTAATTACCCTGTATTTTTATTTTAGTTATTATTGGTGGATAATCTGAGATAGTTATTGGGTACATTTCAAAACCTTCAATTAAGTGCACATGTTCCTGTGAAATGTAAATTCTGTCTAGCCTAGCCCAGTTTTTATATCTTGGGGAATAATATGTAAATTTATTCCAAACTCCTATTACAGAATTCACATCTTCCTTGCCAAATATTTTCATAAATTTCTTCAAAAATCTACCCTCCTTTGTTGTACTGTCCCCCCTAGGCCCCCCAGATGTATCTTCACTACTGCAAATCAAATTCCTGTCCCCACCCATAAGTAATATTCCTTGGTGAAAACTTATTATTTCTTCCAGAATTTTCATAAGCTCCATTATAGACATTGTAGGTGGAATATAAATACATGCCAGTATAATCCTCCTCCCTTGCCAGTAGGCCCTTAGCACTACAAATCTGTCATTATTATCTTTTTTATCCTCTTCTACCACTATTGGAGCTCCTCTTGCAATTACTATAAGAACTCCTCTTTTACTTTTTCTCAGATATTCCGCTTAATAACCATCCTGAAAACCTTTCTTTATCAAATTTACATGTTCAGTTCTTACCAAGTGTGTTTGCAATCTACATTTTTAATATAGTTCACTATTCTTTCTTTTTTGTATTTATCTGTGATACCATTGACATTTAAAGACATTACTGAAAGCATTATTGTATTAAAAGTTATGATTGCCACATTTTATGTACAGCACCTTTTTTGTTAAATGTCTAATTCCAGCTTTTGTTTTACGTGCATGCTCTGTTTGGCTGGTTGAACTTTTATATAGTTGTTTTTTTGTCATATCCTTTTGACCCTATGTGACATCTTACAAAACTTTTTGTTTTAATGAAAGCCTTCAAACAAAAAAAACAAACAAACTGACAACACCCCCGTAAAGCCTATTAACTTAATACTAACACACAAAACTATGTACATCTTCAACTGTTGAAGTTTTACCCTCCTAATAGTAACAAATGTCCCAAACTGCCAGCCACACTCATACTTGAGTTAACCTAAAAGAAAGGTTATCCATGCTAAGATGCATGGTGCAGCCTGTGCTTCTACTAAGTGCTAACTGGTTTTGTCTTATCTTTATAGCTCTGTTAGCTGGGAAAACCCCTGCATGCTTTCAGGGAACATTATTTCTTAGCCAGTTTCTCTTTTGTTTTTTTCCCTAGCCAATCACTCTCCACCAGACTGTAACCAGTTGCATTTTATCAGATTGTCTCCATGGAGACATGAGAACCAGACAGCCAGTTTCTCATTATCAAATTCTCTCAATGAAGACATAAGAGCCAGAAAGTCAATTTCTCTTTACCAGATTGTTTCCATGGAGATATGAGGGCCAGATATAGAATTGCTGCCAAGCATACATTCATTTGCTAAAAAAGCCTCATAATATTCAATATTCTTTTTCATTTGCTTGCTTTTTCTTAAATCGTGTTACTAAATAAATCTAAGGTCCTTAATTCAGTCATTCCCCATGCAAGTATGAGAAAAAGCACATTAAGTTTCCTTTTGTCATGCTCTTTTAACCAGGCTTTTTTTAACATTGCAGTGTCTACATTTCTTAAAATGAACAAGAAGAAGGAGACAAGGGAGAAAGAAAGGGAAAACAAAAGCAGCATCACCTATTTACAATCCCCATTACACTTAAAAACAACTGAGAAAACTTTACTTTATGGTATGCAAAGAAAACCAAACACCACGAAAATAGTACTGTTAAGAAAACAATGTTTTATTTAGTTACAATTAGCTTTCTCCCCTCTATTCCCCTCCCTAAAACCTTTTTTTCGAACATTAATGACATGAAGTAGAGCATATAATTTAGAGTCCCCCACAAGTCCAAAAATTCTTGAAAAGTCCAATATTTCTATATTTTCTTGTTCTGTCATATTTCACAGGTATAAATATTGCATTGTAATCCCATATTTGTCACTTTCCAGTTGGTTTTATTGCTGTTCATATCCATCTCCTGTCTCTTCTTCATTTCCAATATACTGTTGAGTCTTCTAATCAGTTCTCGTGCTTCCTTCCTTCTCTCCAATATTTTCCTTTGAAACAGTGGAAAAGGTTTCACAGGTGCATTCTCTCTGTGATTTTTATTGCCAGAAGAACAAGAAGCAGAATCTCCTCCTGTTTCACAGCTCACTTTTTGTTGGACAAACTTTTGTATTTCCTCCTTAGCATTTACTTCATCAAAAGAAGATTTTGTGCCTCCAGGGAAGAATACCTTGAAGACACCTGGGTACAGCAGTTTGAATTTCACACCTGCATCTCGACATTCATTAAATATTCTTCTCTTTCGGCTATTCCCATTAGGGGTCGCCACAGCGGATCATCTGTTTCCATTTCTTCCTGTCCTCTGCATATTGCTCTGTCATTCCAACCACCTGCATGTCCTCTCTCACCAGATCCATAAACCTTATCTTAGGCCTTCCTCTTTTCCTCTTACCTGGCAGCTCCATCCTTAACATCCTCTTCCCAATATACCCAGCATCCTTCCTCAGCACATGTCCAAACCATTGCAATCTCGCCTCTCTGACTTTGTCTCCAAACTGTCCAACCTGAGCTGACCCTCTAATATACCGATTCCTAATCCTGTCCATCCTTGTCACACCCAGTGCAAATATTAACATCTTTAATTCTGCCACTTCCAGCTCTGACTTCTGCCTTTTTGTCAGTGCCACCATCTCCAACCCATACAACATAGCTGGTCTCACTACCCTCTTGTAGACTTTCCCTTTCACTCTTACTGGTACCCATCTGTCACAAATCACTACTGACACTCTTCTCCACCCATTCCAATCCTGCCTGTACTCTCTTCTTCACCTCTCTTCTACACTCACCATTACTCTGAACTGTTGATCCCAAGTACTTAAACTCATCCACCTTCGCCAACTCTGCTCCCTGTATCCTCACCATTCCTCTATCCTCCCTCTCATACACACACACATATTCTGTCTTAGTCCTGCTGACCTTCATTCCCCTCCTCTCTAGACCATATCTCCACCTCTACAGGGTCTCCTCAACCTGGTCCCTATTCTCACTACTGATCACAATGTCATCTGCAAACATCATAGTCCATGGCTCCTCCTGTCTGATCTCGTCTGTCAATCTGTCCATCACCATTGCAAATAAGAAAGGGCTCAGAGCTGATCCTTGATGTAATCCCACCTCCACCTTAAACGCATCTGTCACTCCCATTGCAGACTTCACCATTGTCTCACTACCCTCGTGCATATCCTGTACCACTCTTACATACATCTCTGCCACTCCTGACTTCCTCATACAATACCACAACTCTTCTCTAGGCACCCTATCATGTGCTTTCTACAAGTCCACAAAGTCACAATGCAACTCCTTCTGACCTTCTCTATATTTCTCCATCAACACTCTCAGAGCAAACATCGCATCTGTAGTGGTCTTTCCCGGCATGAAACCATACTGCTGATCATTAATCATCACCTCCCTTCTTAACCTAGCTTCCACTACTCTTTCCCATAACTTCAAGCTGTGACTGATCAGTTTTATCCCTCTGTAGTTAATACAGCTCTGCACATCACCCTTATTCTTAAAAATAGGTACCAAAATACTTTTTCTCCACTCCACTTGTCAGGGGTATAAAACATGCAGCAGATGCCATTACATCAGTCTTTCTTGCCGTGCAGTGCCCGAAGCAGAAGCAGTTTGCATGTTGCATGTTTCGTTTTCGAGTTTCAGAACATAAGTCTTCAACTAAAGCTAAGTACCCCGTTGAGGAAACTTTTTCTTGCTCCTTACCTATGTCAGTAAAAGTTAATAATTACATTACTTGTGGAAAGCAAATACCTCATAAAGATTTTCATTCGTACTGTATTCCTTGCATAGGCCCTGACCACGACATACCTTGCTGTCGGTTTTGTGCTTTATTTAATCAGCGCACTATCCGTCATCAGTATATTTTCACCTCTAAGTATTTTGGTTCTTGGTTTAATTATCCAGAAATGTTGTCCGTTAGCCATCCGACTACCGGAATTCCAAAAAAAATGCAAAGATAAAGATAGAGACAGGCCATCGAGGTCCAAAACTGCCGACAATGCTTCTCCTAAGCCAGTCGCCAGTTCACCGGTACACAGTGAGGTGGTTTCGCAGCCCCTGATGCCCGCTACTTCTCATTTGCAGGCCTCTACTGAGACCCATTCGGAGTCCGGAATTCTGCGAGATGCTTCAGCTATGGAACCTGCAGATGTCTCTTCCTTGGATGGGTCCAGAGCCGCTTCTGAGGGTGTATTCAGGCCTACGGACTTGCATATTAAACCGACACATCCTTCTTCACTTAGGCCTAAATCTCAAACCATGCCTAAAAAAACGACGCCCAGGCTACATGCTCAGGCCTCTTTGCCTAAAAAACAAATGATAAGAATGGCTGAAGATTTAATTACTCTAATCAGGGGTAGCCAACCCCCCCCCCCTTTCTAAGAGGCCTAGTACTGAAGTTGTTTATGAATCTTCTGACCAAGATTCTGTTTTTTCTGATTTTTCTGATGATCTGGATTTGCCCATATCTACTTATGCGGATTCTGATGCAGAGAACTCCATTCCCTCTGCTTCTCCTCCAGAGGATTTTTCTTTTGGGGAAACCTTGCATACTCTAAGAGAGTAGTTCCACTGGGAAAGCCAGGATTTTTATGATTCATAAAAGAGGCTTAGGAATTTCTTACTCCAACCTCAGCATAGGCCTTGAGCTATTCCTCCTGTACTAGATATTGTTGATGATGCTTTTTCAGAATCTAGTGTGGCCCCTGATTCCTTGCCTCCTGCTCCCAGAAAACCTGACAGATACTACAGGGTCCCTGAGTCACACAAGTTCCTTTTTAAAAATCCTATTGCGGATCCAGAGACTATTTCACTGGGGCCCAAGGGCATTAAGGCTTTTACTGCTAAAAATCTTACCCCTTCTGATAGAGACTCCAGGGCGTTGGATAGATGGGGTAAGAAGGTTTACACTTCTGCAACCTTGGCCATTAGGGCTTTAAACTGCCAGTTTCATATGTTAAAGTATCAGCAACATGTTATTGGATTGCTTAAACAGAAAATGATGTTGATTCTTGACTGTGTTGAAAGTAAAGAATTACAGGATTTAATGCATTCTGCTGAACAAGTTAGAAAACATACTTTGCAATGTGGTTTTTATTCATTAGAGGCCTCTTGCAGGGCTGCTGTTACTGGTCAGAGCTCAGAAGGCATGCTTGGCTAAAGGAGCAAGCCCTGCCTGATCATGTTAAAGCTAAATTGTTGGATGCTCCTTTAAATCAGGACCGCCTGTTTGGCAACAAGGCGGAGGAAGTTCTTAAAAGATGGAAGATAAAGCTAAATCTATGCAAACTGTTAAAGATTTCTTACAAGTTCAGCCTCCTAGATTTAGTAGGCACTGGCCCTCTAAGAATTGGTCCTTTCCAGCCCTTCCAGGTCTTCTCAAGCCAAACCCAGACACAGCAAAATCCCCAGGTTTCAGTCCCAGGGGACACACAGGACTAAGCAGTGGGGGGCCTCCACTTCTAAATCTGGGAGTAATAAGACTCCCCCTATGGTAAACTATTTCAGTGACTTCTGTTTAAAATTTCCAGGCACTTATCAATTGACTGCCCCTTTGGGGAGAAAGATTGCTCTTCATGCAAAGAACTGGGAACTCATTACCCAGGACAAATGGGTCTTAAATATAGTGTCCCAGGGATATAGATTTCACGTCCACACGTTGCCAACACCAAGCGGGTGGCCAGACCTAACCCCAAATCAGTGGGCAGAGGCCCAAAAACAAGTACTTTCTCTCTTAAGCATGGGGGCTATTCAACTGGTACTGGAAGAGGAAAAGGGACAAGGTTTCTAGTCGAGGCTTTTCCTGGTACCCAGAAAAGACAATTCATGGCATCCTATCCTGGACCTGTCTACTCTAAACACCTTTTTGGAAATTCCAAAATTCAGGATGCTGACTCTTCACCAATTACTTCCTATGCTAGGCAAAGATGCCTGGTTGGCAACACTAGATTTAAAGGAAGCATACCTGCACATCCCAATCAGGGAATCTTGCAGAAGATACCTATGCTTCAAAGCAGGCTAGATGCACTATCAGTTCTCTGCACTGCCCTTTGGCTTATCTACTGCACCCAGGGTATTCACAAAGTGCCTATCTCTAGTTATTGCATTTTGCAGGCAAAGAAATATTCAAATATACCCATACCTAGATGATTGTCTAATTCAGGCAGAAAGCCACAACATACTTTTGAATCATCTGGCCTTTGTACAAAGGGTTCTAAATTGTCTGGGGTACACCATAAACGAAAAGAAGTCACACCTGGTACCCTGTCAACAAATTATATTCCTGGGAGCAAGCTTGAATACAACTTCCCAGATGGCTTACCCCACGCCAAAGAAACAAATTCATTTAACAACCTACTTCAAACAAGTGGCCACAAAAACCCTGCTATCTGCAAGACAAATACTTCAAGCTTTGGGGTTCATGGCCTCCTGCATTCTGCTAATTCCATATGCAAGAATGCATATGAGGAAACTATAGTGGTATCTAAAAAGCCTATGGTGTCAACATTTTCAGGATCTAGAAGCAATGATTCCTATCATCCCTTGCCTACGCCTAGAATTCCTTTGGTGGGCAGGGGCCTGCCACCAAAACAAGGGACTACCTTTCACACCACCACCTGCCACCCAAACCCTAACAACAGACGCATCAGACTATACACGGGGGCCTCACCTGGCATGGAAGTGCATTCAGGGTAAATGGAACCCAAGTCAAATGCACCTGCTATCAATCAAAAAGAAATGTTAGCTGTACAGAATGCTCTGACAGCCTTCAAGGACCACATTCTTCCAGGACAACTTGTGGTAAAGACGGACAATACCACTGTTATGTGGTATGTAAACAAGCAGGGGGGTACACTTTCCTACCCCCTCTGCAGACTAGCCATGGCATTGTGGAACACAGCCTTGAGCTACCAAGTTTACCTACAAGCTCAGTTCCTGCCAGGAAAATTAAATACACTGGCAAACGGACTAAGCAGAAACCTCATGGACCCACATGAGTGGAAACTGGAACCAAGGATTTTCAACATGTTGACAAGCAGATGTAGGAGCCCAGATATAGACCTGTTTGCCTCTCTCCAGAACTACCAATTGGACAAATTTTGCACAAGGACTCCCCACAAGCAAGCCTGGAAAGTGGATGCTCTGTTCTTCAGCTGGAAAAACCTATCAGTCTATGCCTTCCCCACTCTGCCTCTGCTTTCCAAAGTACTACTAAATATCAAACAGGACAAACCAAGGATGATTTTTATTGCTCCAGACTGGCCACGCCAACACTGGTACCCCCTTCTGCGCAGTGTGTCACGGTTATCCCGATGACACCTGCCTCAGACTCCTTCCCTGATGTCTCAGCAGGAGAACCAGATTCTGCACCCTCAGCTTCTAACACTAAACCTTGCAGCCTGACCAATTACATAATCTCTCCTCTACCATCCCTCAGTAAACCTGTGATGGATATCTTTTTAGAGGCAAGGAGGCCTAGTACTAGAAAATCTTATGCTGAAAAATGGAAAAGATTCTGTGCCTGGAACCAATCTCAAGGGATGAGCACAGCAGTGCCCAATTTACCTCAGATTTTACAATACTTAACTGAGATGCTTCACAAGGGCCTGTCTTTCTCCTTCATTAAAATCCACACCTCAACCATTTCAGCTCATTATAGCACAGAACCTCCCCTCTTCTTTCATGCACTGCTCAAGCAGTTCCTCAGAGGAGCCAGAAATTTGACCACCCAGGAGACCTCCAACCCCAGCCTGGGACCTTAACTTTGTTTTGGCAAAACTCACTCTACCTCCTTTCGAGCCAGCTGCTACTGCAGACTTAAAATTTCTTTCTTGGAAAACAG
The DNA here is from genome assembly GCF_019279795.1 of Protopterus annectens. NCBI lineage: Eukaryota > Metazoa > Chordata > Ceratodontiformes > Protopteridae > Protopterus > Protopterus annectens. The sequence continues at coordinate 1,826,241,000 of NC_056741.1, forward strand.
CTTTCCTTTTAGCAATCACTTCAGCTAGAAGAGTTTCTGAATTTTGAGGACCTAATGGCAGTGGAATCTTTCATCATCTTTCATGCGGACAGGGTGTCCCTCGGAACCAATCCATCCTTCATGCCCAAGGCAGTATCCAGTGTGGCTCTTAATCAGTCTTTTCATTTGCCAACCTTCTTTCCCAATCCACAGAACAAAGGGGAATGGAGACTGCATTCCTTAGATGTGCACAGAAAACTTAGATTCTTCTTAGACAGGACTAAATTTCAAAGGAAATCTGAACAACTGCTGGTGGCATTTGCTGCAGGGGCAGAGGGGAAGGCTATTTCAAAGCAAACCATTTCTAAATGGATAGGCCGTTGCATTCATTTCTGCTATAAGCACCATGGAAAACCTATCCCCCAGGGAATCAGACCTCACTCCACCAGGGTTGCATCTACTTCTACAGCCTTTCTCAGAGTCATCCCTACCAGAGACATCCTAGAAGCTGCTACCTGGCGTTCTGTGCATACTTTCACCAAGCATTATCATTTGCCAATTTTCTCTAAATCCAGAGCTGGCTTTGACACTGCAGTCTTGCAGGGCCTTGTAGCTGGTCCTAATGCTATCTAAATTCCTCCTCCCAACCATAGCTTTGGGAATCTACTCAAATGTGATGACTGCAACAGTGAAATATGAAGAACATAATACAGTTGTGTACACTTACCATAAATGTAGATGTTCAAGTGTATTCACTGTTGCAGTCCTGGTTATCCTCCCTCCAGCCCCCTAACTTCTTTTGGCTATACTTCTACTTTCCTATAAAGCCTTTTTGGTGTATTTACTTTTTTGTTGGAGGTATATCATTGTACTTTTATATTTAATTGCTCCCCATTAGGGGGGCACCTGACGTCTGGGGCAAGAAAAACTGATGTAATAACGTCAGCTGCATGTTTTATACCCCTGATGACCTGACATCATGGAAGAAGGAACAGCAACCGACACAGGACCCAAGACTTTGTCAATCAGGCCTACTGAGGGCTACCTGCAAGCAGATAACCCAAATGTAATGACTGCAACAGTGAATACACTCGAACATCTACATTTATGGTAAGTGTACACAACTGTACTTTCTATCTGATGTACAGTGAGTAATCATTCTCCGCAAACACTCTGCCATCTCCCACTTTTAGTATTTTGTCCTTCTGCCACAGTTTTGTCAGAATCAACTCCCTCTGCTGGTAGGATTGCATCTTTGCTATTGTTGCTTTCTCATAGCCAAGTTAGGAGCATATACATGATGTGCCCTTTCAACTAACAACTCCTGCTGTGGAATACCAGTCCAGTTGCTTATTTTTGCTTTCATAAAATTAATGCAGTCTGTTCCTTCCAGCTTCCCTGGTATAGCTGAAAATCTCAGGTTTTCCCTATGTGCTCTGTCCTCTAATGCTATTATTTTTTGAAACATCTTTTCCTGAGCAGTCTCATATTCAGCCAGCCCTTTCTTCATTTCAACCTCTGATTTTTGCAGCTTTATTACCGCATCTGAATATCTGTTTAAAGCTTTTTCTATTTTGTACAGCCGTTTGCTGTTTGTGTTGATATTCTCCGTCAGGATTTTGTTTATTTTAACCAGGTCTGTGTGCAGTTGTCTTATATCTTCCTGTAGGTTACTGGAATTCATGTTTGGACATTGAATTGCTTTTTGCTGAACAGCTGCAGAACTTTCCCCAGTCAGTGTTTCTTCCTCACTTTTTGTAGCCAATTTTTTTCAGCTGCTCTGTGTTTCTTTTTTCCTGGCATCCAGGCAGTACACTTACCAGCAAGTTACTGAAATTTACAGATGACACAAACGTCTACTAGCCTTTTCTGTTGATTTTCTGTTTTCAGACTGGGAGAGCTAGAGTTAAGCTGTTACTCAGTGTGCAGCCATCTTGAAAGTCCATCTGGCTGACTATGTTGGTCTGTCTTGAGTAACCTCTGAAGTGTGCTACATATAATGTTCAGTTTCAGTGTCATGAGCAAGTGTATAGCATATTCTTCAGCAATTTATTGTCTAGCTAATGTTTCTTGGTATTCCATCTTGCCAGAGTTAACCAAGCATATATTTGTATAAATGCTGATGTATATATGTTGTAAGCATTTGTGATTTTATATGAGTTGTTCCTCCTAGCAGATGTGCAGTCTTGCTTGTACTAATGTCATTGTATTTAGAGAGGTTGTGTAGACTACAGTTTCGTATTTCATACTTTTCCCTCCTTTTGAAATTTGCTCTTTGTAACAGAGTCTGCAGTTATCCATGCTAGTAATAGACCCAATTTCAAATACATTAGCAAAGCACAGATGGCCTGTGAATGAAAATGTACACGTTGGTTTGGGGTTTTGTAGTGAGAAGTAAATGTTAAATTCTGAAACATGTTCTTATTTGTAGACATTTTCCTGAACCTTCTTGTTGGTCAGATTTTTTTCACATTTGCTTATCTGTTGTCTTGATGTTAAAATGTATTTCTTGTAAGGCATACAGTTTCTGCGTGCCCAAAGTAAATCTCATTTTTTCAAGAACTTTTGGTATGTATATATCTTTGTAAACATATGTATTTTTATTAAAGTACATGTACTGGTATAGTTCCTCTTGAATTTTTTCCTTCATTTAGGCCTTACTTTATACATCTCAACATATGGGGATGCTGATTGCTGACTGACATGGTAGGTCTGATGTTTCACTGTCCTAGTTAATGGCTAATCAAAGGAGATGCACACCCACATGCCCTCTCTCCTTAACATTGTTTTGAACTGCGTCATCTTGCATCAATTAACTTGAAAAGTTGAAGTCCTATAGCTGCCCAAACCCCTGCTTGTACCAAAATAGTGCCACAGGAAATGTGAATAGTGCAATACCAAAGTAAACTTGAATGTAATGCTGTATACTGCTCTTTGGTGGTCTGTAAACATCAATGGAACTATCTGTAATATTATCAGACTGCACATTTAAATACTTCTAAAGGGTACTGTTGTAGTGCCCTTTTCTCCAGCCCGCATGCAGCAAACTAGAATGATTTAATTTTGTGTGATAGTGTATTACTGGCAGTGTGTGCAGTGGCATAATTCTTACTCCTGATCTACACAGAGTTATAACTGCTTGATACAACACACTGTCATCAAGTCAAATGCATGTATCAGTTAACTACTTTGAACTTAACCTTGTTACTCACAGAATGCTTCCCAATTTTCTCTGCTGCCATCTGCCACACTATCATTTCTTGCATACAGCCCTATGTCTGCATGCTGATGTGTATGCATAAAGAAATTAAAGAAGTTCTGATTAATAAAAACTTGATTTTTCTTTTTAAGGTTTGCTCTTAGTATTGTTTTAATTAAATCAACGAAGCAACATCAAGTGTGAATTAACATCTGAATAACCAAAGCTGAATACTTAAAATGTAGATGGCAGTCTTTAGGATAAATGCATTAAGATCGAGGCTTGTAAATTATCCCGCTATGTAACCTACTTTTAAATCTTATATTTGCCATGATGTAATTGGAGTTCGATAAAAACATGATTTTGATGTGTTACAATTTCTAATCACTAATGGTTTGGACTGGGGGGAAGTAGGACATATATTAATAGACATGTTTAATTTTTAAGTATTGCAGTTAGATGAGGCGTGTAACTAGATATGTTCTCCAAGTTAATGAGAGCTGAGTCAGTTTATATAGGCATTTTTATCATGTTGAGTAAGTTTTAAACGTTTCTGTTACAGAACATTAAAGAACACTGAGAATTTTTTGTCTAGTTCTTTGCCCACTACCTCTTATGGTGAAACTTTAAAAACATAGCCTTGATAAAGTGATATAACTGGGTTAGTTTTAGTCCTAAATATTACAGTTCTGCAATGCTAATCCCCTAAACAGTATGTACTGAAAATGAACACAGGTAATATTATTGGCCATTTTTGATGCAGTCTGGCAATAAGCACTGCTTTAGAGGAATTTGCCTTTTCTAATTTCCTCTTCAGAAACATGTAGTTCAGTACTCAAAACACCGTTAATGAGCTTTTTGTTTTGAGTTTGAAACTCCATTTTCTTCTATTGATTTGTGTTTTATGAAAGCATGAAATGTGAATGCTTTTGTATTAATTTAGTGAGATAATGTTGGAAGGCTTTTCCTCTGTTTTATATTAAATGTCAGGAATTATAACTTAAAAGTCTGTAGCTTTAACAGATAAAATGTTGCCACTGAGCATATGAATATGTTTGTGCTGAAAGGAGACCTCAGGTTATCACATCTATACAAGTGGTACAGCTGTCTGCACAGGGGCATTTACTGTTAATGTGGTATTTTTTATCCACTAATACTTGTACTGCTTTGAAGTAGTCAGTCATTCTGTTGTCTGCTGTTCTGTTTTGTTTCAGCACTTTACTGCCCTGTCGCTGAAGAATTTCTTTGTGTGTATATGTTCTAAGCTGTGGAACAATCAATATATTAATCTGGAAAACATAATATACAAAGGTAACAACAAATAAATATCAGAATAAGCAACAAATGCAACAGTTACAGCATCTTTTCCAATGCAATTATATGCGCAAAAAAAAAGAAAGAAAAGAAATAAGACATTCATGGCAGGCTGGCAAGGACACATGAAGTAACCTGCAAATATAAAGGAAGAACAACATAGGTCTTTATGAAACTCTACATTTCTTTAACATCAGGAAAGTCTTTTTCCTAAAAATTTTAATAATATAACAGTCCCAGAATATGTATTTAATATTGGCTAGACCTCTCTTACACAGTAAACAAATAGTGTGCAATGGGCAAATCAAAGGATGCTAGTTTGGTAATGTAGAAATTATGATTTATCATAAACTGGATGTACACAAACTTTGTAAATGGTAGGTACTTGTATTTCTTCATGTTTCTTCTTACATGACATTAAGACTTTGCATGGTTAAGTATTCTGCCTACCCTTTGGAATCATGAACTTTACTGTGACATTTAACTATTGATAATATCCTTGTATACATAAGATGAAGGATATTTAATTGGAAGCTGAAATAGGAACTTTTAAATCTTATTAAATGTATTCCCACCTGGAAAATAAGTTGTAGAAATTTAGAAACTGCTATATGAAATAAATTAATAGGTAAATTTGAGTGGGACCTAATCCATTTCTTCAGTAAATCGTTGGCATGCATTAATGTATTATTCTACTTTTATCTTACCTTTGTTTTATAACACCTTTATTGAATTATCATTTAAGGCATAGTCAAGTATACATTTACTGAGATATTCTTCAATTCCAGAGTCCTGGCTATCCCACAACCAGCTGATTCTAAATGTAAAAAATGCTAAACTCTTACTATTTCTCCTGAAAAGACTAAATAACCTCAAGTCCACCTTCACTATCCACTCTAGACAATACACCTATCCTAGATTAACCCCACACTAAACTTCTAGGGATCTCAATTGATGACCAACTGAAATTTAATTTGCACATCTGTAGCTGTATTAAAAAAAACATCAAAAACTCGGCCTCCTGTACAGAAACAAAAAATACCTATCAAACAGTGCCAAGATTACCCTTTCTCATACCTACCCACCTACCAAGCCTAATATACAGCTCCTCTCCAACCTCCAAACCATCCTCCTAGCCAAACTAGAAAATATCTATAACAAAGTGGCTTGATTCGCTGCTATTCAAACCTACAATCCCACCACAGTCTCTGTTTAAAGTACTTAAAGTGGTTGGAACTACCCCACCTGCTTCTCCTCTTGCAACTTCAGATTATTCACTCTATCCTTTATTAGCCTTCTTTCTGTCCTAGCTTAACTCCTCTGTTCTCCTCATACATCCCTTTAGGCCCCGAGGGCTCAAACCAAAACCTACTACACATCTACAAACCCAAGAGCAAATATGGTCAAAACCTTTATAGCCATCACCCTGCCATCTCCTGGAACAAACTTCCAATAGAGGTTCGATGTGTTAAACAACCAAAAGTATTCAAATCAGCTGCCAAAGACTTACTGAAAAAACACTGGATATGCCACTGTACTCACCTCACTTAAACCCCCATCCTTTCCTTTCAACAATCCTCTGTCTGTCTTCTACACATTCCTATTTCACATTCTACAGCCATCTATCTTTCTCCCTAAACTGGATTATTTTTGTCTTTTACTCCCTCTCATTCATCCTTAATAATATACCCCCTGCATATCTTTTCATATTACAACTACCTGGCTGTATTTACAACAATTGCATCTTCCTTTTTCTCTCTCTATATTAATATATTTCCAAAGGTAATATCAACACAATACCTTTATACATTATCAATGATTGTACTTTTTTTTTTCTTTAGTTAGAATGTTAGATTTTTTTCTTGTATACTTTGAGCTTAAGCATCGTTAATACTTTCTTTGTGCAATTTTACTTAAATGTAAATAATGTGGAGCTTTTCTCTCCAGGCCTCTGCTGAAAAAGGACTATCAGCTCAGCTGGACAAACCCGGTCAACAAATGTAAAATAAATAAATAAATAAAATAATATAAAAGAAAACAAACCATATTAACATGTTCCTGGTTACAAAGTTTATACATCACATATATACTTCTGTATATTTATCATCATTCCAACATTACATAAATTGATCACTTCCTGCCTAAACATTATTTATATGTGTATTGTTCCAACAAATTCCATATTTTGCTATGTAATTTGTTCCTACCCTTTTCAAAGATTCCACTTCCATGTATGTTATATATGTTACAATATTTAATACTTCTAATACAGTTGATTTAGACTTTGATTTCCATTTTCTAGCAATTGCTTTTTTTGGCAGCTAACAGAATTAAACCTAACAAGGCCTTACATTGTCATTTCAGATCCTGAATCCCAGCTTAAAAAAATAATTTCCTTAGTTGCACCCATTTGCTCACCCAATATTTCTGACAGACTACTCTGTAGGGAATGTTTTATGTCTGTCAACTTATTATACTCCCAGAACATATATTCCAGTTGCTTCTTTCTTCTCTATCACACCTCCAGCATTTGCCATCTACTTGAGGAAAAAATTGTTGGAGGCTGCTTGGAGTATAAAAATACCCGTTCAAACACTTACAAGCAAAATCCTAAATCTTTTAGACTTCATTGCATATTTGGAAGCTATAAATAAAGCTTCCCATTGTTTCCTTGTGAATTGCTTATCCAGTCTCTTTTCCCAATCTTTTCCAACCTCCTATGATTGATTCCTTGTAGTTATCACGCAGTATTTTATATGCTGTACTAATTATCCTTTTTTAACAGCAACTTCTGTTCTAGATTCAACTAAAAACTATACCAGTGCTGGTCTTTCACTTAGGATTCTCCATCCCTTACTCTTTTTCCTATACTCTGTTATCAACCCAGTCCAAATGTCTTTTTGGCCTCTTCCCATTCTGTTACCTTTCCCTCTCTAGTTATTTGCTCCCTTTATTTGCCAGGTAAGTACACTTGTCTAAAGAACCTCTTCAGAAAAGACCTGGACTCAGAATACAAATAACTAGAACAATGCAGAACATATCAAGGTCCAGTAAGACAAACAATAAAGATTGTAGGTAGTAATTATATACAGCTGATCAAACAAAACGTCATATATGTAAAACAGAGCAGATACTACCATCCCAGATATAGTACAGTTATAAAATGTAGGTGAGTTGTTAATTCCCAGTAATAAGTACAGAGGTTGAGTAATATACAAAGACAGACAGCAGTGTATGGCTGGTAGCCTGATAAGAGGATAGTCTACAAAGGCAGAAATGAAAGGCCAACATTTGAATGTAAGAATGGAGAAGAGTTGTTGATGAAGGATTAGGAATCAGAAGTGGGTAAGATGAGTGAGAGGTCTAGGGGAAGTGGAAAGAGGAGAGAGTTTTAATTATGTATTTATTTATTAAATTTGTTTACCAGGGTGGAACACTGATCAAAGAATGACAAATTACATTTTCATTCTGTTACATCATCTAACAAAAGAATTTGCAGTATACAAATAGCAATGGATTACATTTATGAGTAACCATAGAAAATCTGGCAAATAATATATACATAGAAAATCTAACCATATATATGTACATTTACAAAAGTATCTCAGATACCAGAATTTGATAGATGGATGAAATGAATTACAGCCACACAACAGGAGGGAACAGAGTCAGTTAAATGCTTTAGAAGCCTAAAGCAAGAAGATCCCATAAATAAGGTATTTAGTGAACAGAATATAAACATTTTAATTTAAAAAGAAATGGGTATGCTGTAAGGTTCATGACAGTTAGAGCTAGCATTTATGAGCAACAATTCACCTCAGAAAATGTTTTACATTGTGTTTAGTTTTGAGGTATGTTACCAAATCCAGGAAGTTTAGAATATTTACCTGGTAAGGCCTGTGTAAGTGTTTTCTACTGCCAGTAGTTGAACATTATGTCTCCAGTGGTCTCACTGAACTGTCTGAGATGTGGAGACTAGGTTTTAATATGTTGGGTCATTCCAAAAAAGGGTCAGCAAAGATCTTGGACACACCGTGGCCCATCTGACTGAATCTGACTCCATTGTTTATGATGACTGGCGAGTGGAACAGACGGGGATGAGTACATCATCTAATGGTGTTTTTATGCTTTCAATGCCTGCCAAAAAAGTAGCCAAAGAAAATAGAAATTGTAGATACCCTCTAGCCGGGGGGAGATCAGAAGGCAACAATGTAGGCAGTTGCATTATATGGTAAGTGGAAACTATCGTTCCTTTATGTAGACAGTCTGTAAGTAGTGCAAGTCTTCTGTACAAAACAGAAGAGTGTAGATCCAACTAGTCTGAGCTAGGGATTCCTGGAGGAGGGTTCATTGTGTGCGTTCTTATTGGTATATTAGCTTAAAAGTGTTTATTTTCATCTGTATTTAAGCCTCACATTTGCATGGGTTTGTGCTCAATTAACTGGAACTGCATTTGGTGTCTTTTGCCGGGTATCACATTGTTGAATGCTTTATTCAGTGAATCACTATTTATCGAGCCCACTTAAGCAAAAGCTCATTTAAACAAAATGTTTAAGTGAAAATTCTCCAAGGGAAAAAAAATAGTGGGCCATCTACTAACCATAACAAACACTACACAATTTAAAACTCAGCAAAGTGGGGGGCTGCACCCCCCCAAGCTTACTATACCAACTCTAAGGTCATACTACAGTGGCGAAAAAGGGCAAATTCCCGATGATGGCCAACAACGTCCTTTCCTTGAGAAAAAATTTGCTGAAACAGTCTTTTGTTTAAGTGAGTTTGATAAATAGTGATTTTCTGAATAAAGGATTTGACAAAGTGATATAGACCCCTTTTGCCAGTGGTCCAGAGTGTTTTTACTGAAGTCCAAGACATTTAAGGCTAAACACAAGAAAATAAAGTATATCTTGTGATTCTACTACACTTTTTAAACTGTATTTTGATGAATTGCTGCATTATTTCTGCTTTTTACTGTTTGTGACTGCATCATTTTCTGCACTTGATCTCAACTGTACTTTTAGCCTAGATAGCATAGTCTAGATTCAGATCTGCCCTAATCTTGCCCGTTATTAATACACTTGAGCACTAAACCAGCCATCTTACATTGAGAAGGGCTCCTCTGCACCCTTGTGGCAGAAGAATGCAGATCCAGCCTTGTCTGAGCTGGGGATTGCTGGAGGAGAGTTCACTGTGTGCTTTCCTATTTGTAGATTAGCTTAACAGTGTTTATTTTTGCTAGTATTTAAGCCTCGCATTTGAGCATTACTGCGCACCATGGAGTGGGGTTTAGCAATGCCCTGTATAGTTCCAAATGCCTTACAATACAAATTTTCCCTAGACATCTGTCAGTGGAACTCTCCCAAGCTTCCGTGCCACACTACAGGCAAGTCAGCTATGTACTGAGCAGCATTGCCACACTCATCAGTCCTAGCCTTCAATAGAACAAGCTCCTTTGTTAGTCCTAGCACAAAAAAACTAGGCTAACTAGCCCACTCCCATCCCTGATAGTACATATAGTAAAGAACCTGCTATAATGGTCGGGCAGTTTCCCATCATTTCTCTGTCCAACCTGATTGACATGGGCATCCTCAGACTATGTAGTAATTGCCTCATGTATACTGAAACCACTTACTCCTAAAACAAATAAACTATGTGAGAGATGTAATTACACTTTGAAACTGGAGTCATTTCTCTCACGTAACAACAAACCTGACATCAAACAGGTTGTCATCACAAACACTTCATTTCTCACACAAAATAAGGTCTCAGCACATAAACTGACATACATGGTGATACTCACTAAAAGCCTAGCAAAGGATCAGAGACCTACCAAACGTAAACCACATGCACACACTGCTATACAAATAGTAAACACTACACATAACACATACACCAGTGTCTCAGCAAATAATCCCTTAAGGCAAAATACTTCAAAACCTAATGTCGTAGTCATAGACGACTCCATAGTATGGCCCACAGATGTCCCCCTCACCAGGCTGAAGAAAGATGAGGTCACGGTCAGCTGCAAGGATCTGTCAAATCAGGCGTGCACTCAGGTCACTCATCAAATACCATTATGACTCTGTCATAGTCCATTTTGGGGTGAATGACTTCAGATGTAACTCTCTGGACTATATGAAGAGAGATACGACTGAAATCACAGATCACTTGTCCCAGGTAGGTATGACCCTAGCCTTAAGAGCCGTTCTGCCTTCACCCAGGATGGCTGCAACAATATAAACAAAAATGATCGACTTCAACAATTAGCTTAGCTTCTGGTGTCAATCCAGGGCGATCCAGTATCTATCAGCCTGGGAAGACATGGTCAACAACACTGCTTTGCCAGAGATAGTCTGCACCTGTCTCCTTTAGGCTCTCAGATACTGGCAAAGGTGCTTTTCTGCCCTATAGTGCCATTTTTGGCAATGTCAAAACAACATTTCCGATGTAACAAAATCCACTCAAGACAAACTAAAGGTTTTGCTGCTTAATGCTAGGAGTCTGAATAGGAACCACTCCTTACCTTGGAAGATGCTGATGTCTGTTCTGTACGGTCACTGAGAGAGATGGTTCAAGGCCATGGAATGCAGCCTAGCCATGCAAGGCTACAATGTCTTCGACACATTCAGACCTCAAAATGAGCGTGAAAGAACCAAAGGTGGAGGTGTATCCATCTTCATTAAGGCCAAGTACATCTCAAGACTGGTCAAACAGTATGACTCTGTCAGACTACTCCATGTCCAATTAACTGTACGTAAAGTACCCTACCAAATCATTGCTAGCTATAGGTCCCCCACCATGAACCAAGAAAAGCACACCATCTACCTGCACTCACCATACAGCCCAACACCTTAGTCATAGGAGATTTCAACTATCCCTCCATCAACTGGGAGATGTACAGGAGCACACACACTTGCTCATTTAGAGGTTCCTGAACTTTTTCAACACAAATGCTCTGGAACAGATGGTCTGCACCAAAACAAGGGGCTCAAATGTCCTAGACATAGTACTCACCAAAATGGGGGGGGGGGTCACTGCACTCCCCCCCCCCCATGTGATGCCCTCTCTGATAAGATTGGACCTTAAAATCAGTCTCATTTGAAGTAACTATTGGACCTGACACCCCCACAGGAGCAAAAACAACTGAAAAACTTTTCCACAGCAAACTACAGCATACTAAGCAATGGTGTAAAAAAGTTTTATACCCTCCTCAATCACAAACAACACTGACTGTTATGCAGAGGTGTAAGCAAATTCCCTGTATAAACACTTAAACAACTGTATAGATTTGGCTGTATATGACCGGATTAAAACCAGGTCCTCCTGTAAAAACAAGCCAACCTGGTGGTCCTCAAGTATAAACAGCTTATGTAAAAAGAGGGAAAACTGATGCCTAAGAACAAGTGGGAACTGGCTCAGCAGAGGAAGAATTCTCTCCACAGCTTGAACAAGCATATCAGAAATCTTGTAAAGTCCTCTAAAGTGAACTACAAAGCTAAAATAGTATCCATGGCCAAGGATAATCATAAGGCATTCTTTAACTACATCCAAAATCTAAAAGGGAATGCCTAGTTATGTGCCAAACTGGTAGTGGATGGCAACACTCATACTGTACTGGAGGAAATTGCCAACCTGCTAGCTGAGAGATTTGGTTCAAACTTCACCCCCCCCCTCCGTCTCCGTCAGCCATAACCCAAAGTATACCTGGCATTAGTCCTGTCTCTAGTATCTCTAGAGATCAGGTCTTATCTGCACTATCCAAGGCCAAAAACATGACCTCAGTGGGACCAGATAACATCCCAGGATGATTACTAAGCAATCTAAAACAGGACCTAGTGGACCCACTTTGCGTTCTCTTTAACCATAGCATGAGAACTGGCTTTGTTCCAGCAGAGTGAAGAACATTAACACTAATCTCCTTGCACAAAGTGAGGGCCAACAACCGACCTTGGGAAGTATAGACCCATAAGTCTAACCAGCTTCATCTACAAGGTCATGGAAAGAATAATTATGGACCTTTTCAACAAAGACATAGGCAACCTTCAACCTCTAGACCCAACCCAGTTTGGCTTTGTTAAGGGGTAGATCATGCTTATTAAACCTAGTAGACTTCTTTGAGAAAGTCACCAAAACCCTGATTGAAGGTAGGACAGTGCATACAGCCTATTTTGACCTAGCCAAGGCTTTTGACACAATCCCCCACTCGTGTATCCTTGAGAATCTCTACCAGCTGGAGATTAACCCTTATGTCATTAGATGGGTAGCCAATTGGCTCACCGACAGAACACATACTGTCAAAGTTGGTGACTCCACCTCTACCAGTAGACCCATCACCAGTGGCATACCACAAGGATCTTTGCTAGGCCCTTTATTCTTTGCAGTCTCTCAGAAGTCCAGGCTAAAGTAGATGGCCTTTGGCTTATCAAGTTCACTGATGATTGCAAATTGTGTGCAATCATTAATTCCCACAGCAATGTTAGCATATTATAGGAGGGGCTTAAAAAAGACAAATGATTGGTGTCAAAGCCATGGTCTAAACTAAACACAAAAAAGTGCATTATTATCCCCCTTCAGCCGAGTGGAATTCCCTTTTAATTACAATATTGACAGCACCTCCCAAACTTCAAACCCAGTGGTGCCAGATCTGGAAACACAGGTTGATAGCAATTTAAACTTTGAACACCAAGTTTCCCTAGTGGTAAGGAAAGCCTTCTACATTGCACATCTCATAAGTAAGGTCATTGCATCCAGGTCTAAGGATGTTTTAACTCCACTGTACTTGACCCACATCAGACCATTAATAGGGTACAGTGCTCCCTTTTGCATGTACCTCACCAGACACCTGCAACAGCTGGAGAGACCAGAGATGTTTCTCACCAAGAAAATACAGGGCCTTCAAACCATGACCTATGTGGACAGACTGAAAGCCCTGTCACTGTATTCTGTATCTTTTAGGCTGCTGAGAGGCAACTTGTGCCTGGCCTACAGGGCAGTCTCTGGCCCTGCCCTAATGGAAATGCTGCACATCCGCAAGTCAAATGGCAGAAGAGTCACTAACTCTAAGGATCTTAACCTAGCCTGTGACATAAACAGAACATGCTGGAGAGACAGATAAATCTCCCAGAGATTGCTGCTCCTTTGGAATAAACTTCCAATTCTTGTGAAGCAGAGCTCTTCACTGACCTTATTCAAGTGCAACATAGACAAATGGATGAAAGATCACAGATTCTTCATGTACAGGGTAGTTGGTGTTGATCAAAGACTCACTCTGTGAATTATGTCCATGTAACCAAGGAAAATTGGGGCAACTCGGGATTAACATGGTTAGGCTTGTAAGGGCTCTAAAGTCACTAGCCCAGTAACCTTCTATGAACCTGTGTTACAGATATTGAGCTACATGAGTAAGCCTTTGTGGAGTATGGATACAATTATTTTTTTTTAGTTATTACTGTGTTTAAAAACACTAGGTATCTTAAAGTAGGCTTTCAATATGTCTTTGTAAAGTCTGTATTAGGATTATTTAACTGTTTTGTTATTTCTTTAATATGGTTGGATTGTTGATGCAAGATGCTCCGAGTATAAAACAATGTAAACTTAGAGCTGTATACCGTAAACATAAAAATGTCTGGCTCATTATATCTGCTTGACAGCAATACTATGATTGGTTACTTTGTTTATGGAGGTTTTTTTTCTTATTTATCTACATTTGTTAACCAAGTGGATGGGCTGGTCCTAGGACCATTTTCAGCCACAACCCAGTGGAAATGCAAAGCAAAAAATAATTATATGCTTATAACACTGTACAGACATACCAACAGAATGAATATCTTAACAGTATAGTGTTAAAATCCTAACAGTATAATGTAAAAATTATTTGTATTTGGATAAAGTAGGTTACTTGTGTTATTATTTCATTTACTAGAATTCTGTGCTCTGGAGTAAGTTTGAGGATAGAGTTATCAGGAGAGACAAGCAAGGAGCCTGAGGACTATGAAGGGGATTTGTAGAACGAAGATGAGAATGGAGTGTCAGTAGACAGTAGGAGTTAGTAGAAAGTAGGAAGGATAATAATAGGCAGTACTAATTAGGAATGGGTGACAGAGTAGTCACCTCAGCATTTTTCCATACTGTCTAAATAAATACAAATATCATCAATTTTTATTTTTATTTTTCACAAAAATATTTTTTGGCAACATTTTATTTCTTCATTTATGCACTCTTTTTCTCTTTCACTCTTTTTTTACCATGCCCCAAAATGTATCATACTTATAGTTATACAGTTTTACTACTAATCTCTCATCTTCTTCATTTATTCACATTAACACTTTGTACACATTTAATGAAGCAACATATACCACAGGGTTAATTAATAACCCTAAACCTCCTTCCTCTTTATTTACACACAAAACTCCTCTTTTTACTGACTTTAATGTAGAACCACATATAAATGAAAAAAATATCTGCAGTAATTCCTTTTCAAATAGTGTTGGCAACATAAATACACTTGCTATGTTTGCTGTTTTTCCCATCAGTACTGAATTTATCAAATAAACCTTTTTTGCCTGAATGATAATTTACATATTCTTCAGAAAAGACAGGTTTGTTTTATTTCTGTTTTTCTCCATTGAATTCTACATATGTCGTTATTCATGAATTTTATACCCAATGCAGACATTTCATTCATTGTAAAATATATACCCTTTATCTTTAATACATCACCTAAATCTTTACTTTTCTCATTATTTAAAGCCATCCCTATCACTTCTAGACACTGATTTCTGCAAATTATTACCTCTTTTATCCAAATTTTATTTTTGCAGTTATTATACTGTCATCTGCATATGCTAGCAGAACTGAAATTCTTAACTCTTCAGGTGTTGTATACCCCACCTCCTTCATTTTGTAATTTATTTTGCATACTGTCACATTTGTAACTAATGCAAAGAATGTACGCCTCATTGGACATCCCTGTCTTGCACCACTCTTCATATGTACCTCTTGGCTTAACCAGCCATTTAGAAATATTTTGCTTTATTATTACTATATGCAGACATCCATAATTTCCTAAATTTTTCACTTGTATTCTTTCATTATTACCTATAAGATTTCATGTCCAATTGTATCAAATGCTTTATTAGGGTCTCCTATCAAGATGTTCACTTATTTTCTATTCATAATATCATCCACAATTTCTCAAACTATCATTAATAATTCTTGACAACCCTTCCCCTTTATACTATATACTATCTTCCATAATATTTTCCATTTAAGTTTCAAATCTGTTTTGTATTATTTTCATAAAGATCTTATAATCATTATTATTCATGACTGTCAGTCTCTTGTTTTTTTTAATTGTCTATCTTCCTTCTTCCATATGAATTTAAATATCCCACTACATAACTCTTTATACATAAAACCTTTATTTAACCATTCATTCAAAGTCTTTAAACATATATATGTTTTGCCAATCCCATATTTTTTTATTACATTTCATACCCTATTCCATCTGGTCCTATAGCCCAATCTATATTTATTTGTCCTAATACTTTATCTAGCTCATTTAAAGAGATCTCCTTTTCCACTTCTATATTCTTTTTTTCTGTTAACCTTTTTACTTTCCATGTCTTTTTCACTACCTTCTTTTTTCTTTAAACATTTCTTGTCTGTATTGTACTACAATATTTATAATCTTTCCTTGAATTCTTTCTATTTCTCCTTTTTTATTTCTCTCATTGCACTACCATCTTCCTTTAGTAATCTGCTTAAGTAACTCAATACGTCTTCTCTTTTTCCTTGTAAAATATCTTTACTTATATAATAATTCTTGTGTTTGTTCTTGATTTCTTTCATATAATTCTTTTTCTTTATCATTATGTTCTAAATCTTACAATGCATTGTCATATGTTCTTTTACATTTTTGTCTCTACTTTTCTCAAATCATATTTACACTGTAAAATTTTTTTTTATAATTTTCCTTTAAATATCATCTACCAATCAGACCAATTTTATAGTGTTCTCATAGTAATATAATCTTTCCATCACTAAATTACTAATCTCTTTCCTTCTTCATTCCATGCTTTCTCATTTATCATTTTTATTCCTTTGCCTGTTTTTATGTATTCCTTGCTTTCCTTTATCTCTAGTCATGTTGCTAGGTGGTCAGGAAATCCTTTCAACTACATCCCATCCTCCTATAACCAGACCTTGTAAAATAATCTCTTTCATTTATATACATACTCCTTTTCTAAGTCCATGAATATTTGTCCCAAAATTTTAACTTGCCACATCTTATAACCCCTACATTTTTTCTTATAATTTCCTTTCTTTTTATGCTTGCTTCTTAAATCCTTTCACATCCACCTGTATTTTTACTTACTCCACATCTCCATTCTGACCACTTCCATCTTCTACTAACCCTCATTGTCCTACGATTGATCTGTCCTGTCTACTTCCTTCTCTTCCTAACCCTTATAGCCCTACCACTGAACCAGGTGAGACATTCAGGTACTCTCGCAGCCTACCTTAATATCATAACACCACTTGTATCTGCAACAATATC
The DNA here is from genome assembly GCF_019279795.1 of Protopterus annectens. NCBI lineage: Eukaryota > Metazoa > Chordata > Ceratodontiformes > Protopteridae > Protopterus > Protopterus annectens. The sequence continues at coordinate 1,826,258,051 of NC_056741.1, forward strand.
CACTGACTTTGCTGATTCCGACACCAGGACTCTTGTAGCCTATCACTCAGCTATTACAACTCTGAAACATGTGAAAAGTTTAAGTACCTAGTCTGTAACTAATTCCTATATCTGCTTTGCACCCACTGCATGAAGTGTTCTATATATAAATTTTGCTAGCTGAAAACTACTCATATGGAATGTTCTCATGTATATACTCTGTATTGCTTGTATAATATCTTTGATTTGAGAATGATTACTTATGTACTGTTTTTTTTCACGAATTGTATAAGCTGCCGATAACGTACTAAATGTCTTTGTCAATGTAAATTCTGTATTGTGTGTGAAATTTCTTTATATGTGGAACTTTTCTCCCCAGGACTCCACTGAAAATGGGCACTTCTGACCCAGTTGGGCCATCCCGATAAACAAATGCAAATCAATAAAATAAATAAATCACAGTTAAAGTCTCCAGTTATTATAATATTCATATTTATCACAGTATTTTTTTCGGCTTTTCCTGGTTAGGGGTCGCCACAGCGAAACTCCGGTCCACTAATGATTGGCAGTAGATTTTTTTTATGGTGCCAAGTTGCCAGCCTGACGCCCAGCCTTCAGCGAAGGCACGCTCATTCATGCATGTCTTTCGGAGGCCACTCGACCACGTCAGACTCCACACAGAAGGCACTCCAGCTGTGAATCGAACAGGAGAACCTCTTGCTGTGAGGCAACAATGCTACCGCTGTACCACCACGGCTTAATATTCATATTTGAAACAAGCTTTTCCTTTCTTTGCAATTAGTATAAGCATATAATGTTATTCTATATACTTGCTCTTTCCGTTTTAATTCTGCAGTTGTTAATCTGGCCATTTTTGCTGAAGTTATTTCTAATATCTTTAATGTATTTCTACAGAATACGGCTATTCCAGAACAACTCTCATTTCCCAAATTCCAGATTATTATTCGTCCCCATAGTTTCTCTAATCTAACTTAATTTGTGAAAAGCCTTCTGTCTTCAATAGGATTACATCTACATCACATATATTACACCATCAAAAAATCCTTGTTCTTCTTACTAATGTTCTTAATACTATTCACAGGAGAAGTTTCCCATTGCCCTGGCCAAATTTCCCGTAGTAGTACAAGTACCACCTTGTGTCTCCTTGAAAAGAGGCTACTAACCTAGTGGGACTAAACTAGTCTACAAAGGATAAATAAGTAAATTAATTTGTTAAGTAGTTTCTATAAGAGTTTTTTTATAGGACATAAATTTTAAATAAATGGGACCAGTTAACATTTTGCAAATCAGCTATTACTGCATATTCCTAACTTTCAAAGATGGGTTAGGTTTGAAAAATGATTGGAGGGAAAGAAGGAATTGTGAATGATGGTGTAGTTTCATTGGGTAGGTGGTTATTGATTAAGTTTGGGAGGCATTTAGTGCTGTGAGTCCAACGTGAGATATTTATAATAAGAAAGTCCAATAAAGGGGTGTCTTCCGGTGAGGCAGTCAGATTTGGAGGGCAAATCTATCAGTGATAGAGGTTGTATAGGGACAGTAAAGCATCAGCGTAGGATTTCCTTTTTGACAGAAGGCACATATCAAAATTACTGGCAATTATTATGTTTTAATCTATGTATAATGTAATTCAGTGCATCTTCAAAGGTAGTGATGGAGGTAGAAGAGGGAATGTATGCATCTGCAATCAGCAGCTTGCTGTAGTTACTAAAGCTGATAGAGGCAAGGGACCAATTGGGATCATTTACTGTGATATCATTACTGTGTACTCTAAGTTCCTGTTTTAGTTTAAGGTGTTTTCTGATTAGTATCAAGGTGCTACCACCTTGCTTGCTATTGGGTTTGTTGTTCAGATATATATTTGGAATTGTTGATTAAGATATATTAATGGATAAATTATACGTTTAGTTTGTGGCTAAAATGTATGGTCCATGTTCTGTACCTTTTCCTCTGTGCAATCAAATTTATTAACTCTTTGTGCATTTAGGTAGCATATTTTCAAGTTAAGAAGTTTAGGGTTAAAGACTGCTTGTGATGAAGGTTTGGGTTTGGAGGACTTTGCTGAGGAGATGGCATGACCTACTTTCGGATTTGACTCTGTCAGTGAAGTATTTAATACATTTGATGTAATGGAAGAAGTGACTTTTTAATGCATCTGAGGCAGATGTTGAAGAGTTTAGCAAGAAGATTTATTCTGATAAAAAGTTGATAGGAATTAAGTTGAATGGCAAATTTAAGAAGTCTTGTAAATTTTGTAGCAGGGTGTATTTTTGTAAGGTAGGTGAGAATAAGAACCATAAGACTTTTGGTATTGGCTAGAGGAGGACTGTGTTGAATGTAAGAGTTGTGGTCGGCAGTAGAGGTTAATAGTGATATATTAAAATAATGATTTCATCATTTTGGATTTTGGATTAATATTGGGTTTTGCATGTTTTACTATGATATCTCGTAAGAGAATGGAGAGTTTAAACACACACTGGGGTCACTATGTCTGTTCGGCTTATTATTACAATATATGAAAACTATTTCAAAGTTTGTTTAGCTCTGCTATATGTAGGGAGTTTATGTAATGGCATGATAGTTGTACTTCAGCAGTGTAGGTGAATCAGATAGTATGATTGTAGTAAAATGTATGAGGATGATGAATGGTGGGGAAAGGGAATGGAGGAAGGTGGAGTGGAGAAGGGTTTTTCAGATATATTTAAAAGGAATGAGTGCAAGAGATGGAAAAGGTAAATAGTAAAACGTAGTGAGGTGGAACTGTGGCTTAGGTGTAGTGATAGGCTTGTAAATGGAAGAAATGCAGGGGGATCATTGTTTCTGACTGGTGGAAGAGACTGGGATGGTGCTATGGAGTATACAAAAGAAATGGAGGAGGTGTGTAGGATGGAGATACGGTAAAAGAGGGAAGTGAACCTAAGTACAGTAGATTTCAAATTTTTCCAGGATCATTTGTCCTCCAGAAACAATAAGCTCACAGTGGTTACTAGGCAAGAAAGGTAAGTCTAGGAAATACCATGCCACAAACGTTCAGCTCGTGAATTAAATACCACAAAAACATTTTATTCCAAGAACACGTTAAAGCAATATCATAAAATAAGCACTTTTGTCTCTTAAAACAAAAATAAACTTCATCAGAAATCGTTCTATTGTTGTTTTAACTTGTTTTTGTGGCATTTAATTCACGAGCTGAGCAGTCTGTTTGAGGTGTGTTTTTTCGTTTAGTTTGTCAGGTCGAGTTTATAAGTCTAGGAAATGCCTTTCCAGCATTTGGGATTTGGATAAATGCACTGTTTTGACCTAATGCATGCAAAAATAATATAACATCAAGGAAGAGAATATATATGTTAGCGGTAAAATATTTTCTTGCATAGCGTCTCTAAAATCCACAATATTGTCTGTGCAGAGGTATTGGTTAGCATTTTGAAGCCAGTATTGTACTCCTTTTGCAACTTTATAAAGCACAAAAGAGCTGACATTTTAATTCCTTTAGCTGTGGTTCACAACCATAATTGTAACAACAAGCAAGAAGGGCATCATGCAGCTTTTTAGAAGTATCCAGAAATAACATGCTGCACTTACTAAAACCTCCATGCTACAGTGCTATAACTTACATTGTAGAATCTTTCTGCAAGAAATTCTTAAGGGAGAGCAATTAAGCAGAGCACAATTGTGAGATCCCTAATGTCCCCACTTTAACCTGAAAAAACAGTGTGTGGGATGGTTAATAGTTATTCTGTTTTTCCATAGGTCTATGGGGAGGTAAAGAGAAAGAAACAGTCTTAGTTAAGTCAGAGGTGGGGATGGGGTTTAGGAGCAGAGAAAAAGATTAACTTTTAGTAAGAGATGGAAGGAATTTATGAGTAAGGTCTACAGGGAGAGAGGTTATAGGGTCTGAATCATTAAACTATGAAACATTTGTCAGTTAGCTATTTAATAAAAATGTATAAGTCAATGCAGTAAAAGTTAACATTTGATATAGGCTGACTAAAATCAAATGTACTATAGGTAGCTAAGGGTTAGTGAGCGACTTCTTTGCTGAGGTAACAAATACATTTATTTTAAACAGAGACTCAAGGCAAGCATCTGACCTTATAAGGCAATAGTGTCTTAAATCAGACATCACAGGCAATTATATAATCATCATTCCTTTGCGCTTAGGCATAACATAGAAAAAATCTAGGATGTAATTCTTAGTGTCAGCAGATCTCTAAAAATACATCATCATAAACAGAGCAAAAAAAAATAACTGCAAAGAATAAAATCCCACTTTAATAACATAACAATTGCAAACAGTAACTGGCAAAATAGTACCCTGAGTATGTTAATCACAGCTGCAGGGTGGCTGGGGGACTATCCTACAATGTGATTAGACTTTAAATATGTCAACTTTCTTAGAAAGACTGGATTTAGCAGCATGTGCTAGATGGGAAAGAAGGTATGAGAGGTATTCAGTCTGTGGAGGACAGGAATAATTCTGCAGCATTACATGCATTTATGTAGTTTACTGTTTGGGATGTCTGGCTATACATGAATGGATAGTTTGTCAATAACAAGGTTAGTGATGCTAGATTCCCAGAGTAAGAACACACTCAAACAGCTGCTAAATCAAGGCCAGGTGAATGAAAATACCAAATGGAAAATTCAGAAGCAGCAGTCAGGTAACACATTAACGAACCTGATGGGACACAGTTATTAAGCAGGGAATTTAGCAGCCTGTAACACTAAAGTAGCTTGTACAACTTTAGAACAGAAACTAGCAGAAATTTGGTTCATTCATATGTCCATTAATGTAAGAAATTCTTCTATATTGCGCAGCTTATAAGTAAAGGGATGGTATATAGATCTAGGGATGTCATTACCCCCCTTTACTCATTAGGCCAGCCATTGAATATAATACCTCATTTGGCATGTATCTTTCCAGACACATGCAACAGCTAGAAGATCCACGGAGATACCTAACTAAAGGGGTAGTAGGCCTAAACAACATCTCTTACATGGACTGACTCAAAGCCTTGTCACTATCCTCTGTATCCTACTAAATGCTAAGAGGTGATGTGTCTGGCACACAAGGCATCTTCTGACCCATTACTGGTGGATTTACTGCATGGGATCTAAGCCTCTTCTGCAACATCAACATAATGGCTTGGAGGGACAGGTATGGCTCACAAAGAATACTACTGTTCTGGAACAGACTCCCAATCCACATTAAACAAAGTTAATGCCTGTCCATACTGAAACTTTAATCTGTGGATGGGAAACAGAAAATTTACTTGAGGACTGCCCCCTGTACTACTAATGGACAGAGTCTGCTCCTAAATTGCTTTATCCCATGCATGGATCCCCTTAAGTTATCTATGCTATGATCTCAGTAATTGTCAGTAGGGGTACTATATAATTATCAACCTTGAGATGGGTAAGGCCAATTTCTAACCAAATGGGATAAGTTAATTCGAGCAAAAATATATATATATTGGCTAGGCTTAAAATGACCCTCAAGGGCAGCTAGCCTAGTAGTTACCTATGAACATGTGAATGGTTGTTGTTGTTGTGTCTTTCGGCTTTTTCCTGGTTAGGGGTCGCCACAGCAGAACTCCGGTCCACTAATGATTGGCAGTAGATTTTTACGTGCCGAGTTGCCAGCCCTGACGCACAACCTTCAACGAAGGTATGCCCATTCATGCATGTCTCCACATAGAAGACGCTTTAGCTGAGAATCGAACAGGACAATGTCTTACTGTGAGGCGACAACGCTACCGCAGCACCACCACTGCAGTCCTATGAACCTGTGAATGGTAGTTAAACTAAACAGGAAGATAAAGCACTTAAGAGATAAGCCTAATCCAGGTTGCAGTGTCCCCAGTATAACTGAGAACATCTACTAAACCATTTAATCATAGTGCAGAAAAGCAAAGATACTTTAAATATCTTTATTACACTGAGATAAGCCTAACCCAGGTTGCAGTGTCCCCTATATAATTGAGAACACCTACTAAACCATTGATGGAAAAGCAAGGATACTTTAAATATCTTTATTATACTGAGAAGACTGTTAATACTTTGACAATCTGCTGTAGCTAACAAACTCATCAGCAGGATAGGGATAGAGCAGTACCATACTCATTCAGTGGTGAAGAGTGCCTTATGCAGTCAACAGAGAGCAGCTTACTCCATATCCAAATGAATAATACAATGGTATCACATTATGTTAAGTTGGTTAAAGTGACAACTCCTGTCAACTGATTCAAAGATACCTGTCAGAGTTGGGCACTAAAGCAACAGCTGTGATACCCACAAAATGTGGCCTTACTGAACTGAAACTAGTTTGCATGATTCTCTCTTCCCGATTCAGGACTTCAAATAGCAGCACTTCTTATGTCTGGGTGAGCAGAGAGTGGGAAAAGGAATGTGTGTGTAAACAACCATATGTGGTGTATTACTTCATTCATGGGACGAAGAATGCAGGATAGTTGCTCGTTTGCATTCTTATTTTCACAAGACTTCCATGACAATACGTCACATTTTGCAATAATTTATGAATCAAGGAACTGTTACGGGCTATGTTTGCAACTGCAGTGTGTGTGTGTGTGTGTGTGTGTGTGTGTGTGTGTGTGTGTGTGTGTGTGTGTGTGTGTGTGTGTGTGTAGAAGGTGTACAGTTTTCATTATGGATAACATCTGTGAAAATAAGCACAGTCCGATGGGCTTGCATCATGGTATGGCTAAGGTAATGCAGATCATTGCGTTTAGCTCTGAGTGCAGGGAAGAAGTCCTTATCTATGAAGAATGCTTAAAAAAACATTACCAGACAGTACAAAGGAAATCTAGTGGTTCTTTATATATACATTCCCAGGTGTAGAACTCCTGAATCCAGGAAAGCCATGTCCTCTGTCATTCTGTAACATATCCTTGTTAGTGTTAGAAAATTTTCTGTGTACAAGGAACACGTTTAGGCCTATCATCACTGTTTTTGTGTTCTGTTAATCAGAAGATTAATGTTCTCGTAAGTGTGCAAACTGAGCAGTAATGAGTAGATGATATGCATATATGTCAGTGCATCTTCAGAACTAAGCCACCGTCATCTAAATGTCAACATGTCATGCAGACAGAGGACAGTTTATTGTGTGTGTTTCTGAAAGGAGAAGTCCTATAGATCATCTCTGAAATATCATACAGCATTGTTACACAGTATGGTAGTGAAGGTACTTAGGCCATTGTGAGGCATTTGATCACATTTGGATGGTGTTTCATGAATTTCCCTTGATGTCAAATTTATAACTTCAACCTTCACAGGCCAATACCACATGTACAATGAGCAGAGACACATTTTCATAGACTTAATATTTATTGATTGATTGCCTGTTTTAGTGATTTGTGTTTGCAGTATTGAATCTCCCCCACTTCTGGCTGACATTAGTCCGTATGTTGCTGTGCAGCATTTATTCAGATATATCTTTGACTTCTTATTCCACTCATGGAGCTTGCATTAGTCAGATTACAGATGACAAGCTAAGATTCATAGCCTCAGATCATTTTATGTAACGTGTAAGTTATGTTTCAATTTGTCTAGGAGGTTGTCTCCCCAGATTTCCCTCTGAAAAAGACTCAACTGAGCAGGTCTAATACAGTTAACAAAATGTACCAGTTCTGTGCCTTCCACTGATCCCCAGCACTGCTTCTTTCTCCCAGTCAAAAAAATGTCAGTCCTGTATACATTCCTTCTGTCAGAACCAAGCACCATTGCCTTTTTTGTGTGTGTTTCTCGTTTTTTAGGTTTTTTTCTCATTTTATATTTAATTATTTCTTTACATACCTGATTCCTTGCTGGGTTAATAAATGTTGGTCTGAAATGAGGTAAATAACTACAGGGAAGCTAAAGAACTGTTACTTTAAAAAGAAAAAACTGACATTCACTGGGATTGTTCTTGTACATCATTCTATACTTATGATTTTATCTTTTGCGTTTGTAGTAATTAAATAATTAAAGAAAAAAATAAACTCAATCTGTGTTTGGTGGAAAAGCTCAAAGTTTATCTTCCAGTTCTAAACTGAAGCTTATCAAGGTGTAATGTGGAATTTTCTACTCAGTTTAGCAACATTGCAAAAAATATATTGTGAGTTTCAGAAATGGTACTTTACACATGTGTGCTAATCCAAAAACATGCTCATTTTACTGAAACCATATCTGGCTAAAGGATGCCATATTGGAAGTTAAAGAATAGATAACACAAGTAAAAAAACTGTAACAAATAACACAAATTGCAGAAGAAACTGTTAATGTTAAATGTGTTTTTTTATTTGCAAGGGGGGCAAGTCCCCTTGCACCTCCCCCCAGTGTGGGTGCTGCACCATGATACTCTTCCTACTTGTATATAACTAGTACAGTAATCACTGTGCCTCAGAGAAAAAGAATTCTAGTGAGGTGTAGCAGTTTTCAGGCTTAGTATGTATTTTCCTTATAATTGCACTTAAAAACTCTGGATTTGCTCAGACAGTCTCAGGGGGGAGACTAATGCACGCTAGTTTGGAGCAACTACAACTGACAGCTTCTGTTCATGTACTTGTTTCGTGAGAATGTTCTGCAGGTGTTAAAGAAGACCAGAAAACCTGCTACTAGAAAATCTTATGTTTACAAATGGAAAAGGTTTTCTAAATTATGCCTAATTGGGAACAGGGTGTCTTTTGAGGATATCATCCCTCTGGTATTGAAATGTATGTGAATTACTTCAGGATGACTTATTGTATGCATCCATTAACGTGCATTTAGCGGTCATCACTGCTTGTCTGCCACTGGATCCCCTTTCCCAGACTATTTTGATAAAACAGTTCATGAAATGAGTATTGCATATGAGATTTCCTGTTAAGCAGATTCTCCTTCGTGTGATCTCAGCTATGTTCAGGAAAAATTTACCTTATCACCTTTCAAACCAACCATGCAGGCTGATCTGAAGTTAACATGAAAAACTGTTTTGCATATTGCTGTGACATCTGCAAGGCGTACAAGCTCTCATGTTGGGACAACCTTACCTTATTTTCCACAGGGATAGGGTTGTGTTACACACTAACCCCTCTTTCATGCTAAAAGTTGTATCAGAATTCACTCTCAATCAGTCCATCAACCTTTATGTGTTCTTCTCAGAACCTAAGAATAAGGGAGATAGGATACCTCTTATCTTGGATGTGCCCTGGTAACTCGGGTACTACCTTGACAGAGCAAAACCCTTCAAGAAAGCTGAAAGGCTTTTTGTTTCTTACACAAGGGCAAAAAAAGGACAACCTGTCTCTAAGCAAACCATTGCTCATTTGTTGTTCACTAGTACTGTTTTGTGTTACACCCACCATGGCAAGGCAAATTCCAGGCAAGGTAAAGGCACATTCCACCAGGGTCTTTTCCTGTTGAGTGGAGTATTGGAAAGGAGTGGACTCTAGAAGTATTCTAGAGGCAACAACTTGGTCCTCTGTCCATGCCTTTACAAAGCAATGCAACTTTGATGCCTTTTCCAGAGCAGGCTTTGCTATAACCATTCTCCAGGGGCTCCTGGGCCCTTATCCTTCCTCCTTACAGGTTGGGTAAGCTTTGATAATCTACCTGAATGCCAGTACGGCAGTGTTTGTTGAGTGGTAAGCACTAGGTATCCTATCTACCACAAGTGGAGTGGTTTCTGGCCCAGAAATTGTAGTTTATTGGCCATTTGGGCAATTTTTCCATCCCTTTCAACTTTCTGGTTTAAAAGCTAGTGTTTGCACACCACACAGCAGTGCTTACCTGAGGTAAACTATTACCAGTGCCAGAAAGTCTGTTATTCAATTTTTCCCTTAAAAAGTGCTTGTTCCTTAAGTCTTGCACATTAGCTTAATCGACTTACAGGCTTTAGCAGCATTTATTGCAGCACACTAACAGCACCAGTACTTATTAGTTATGACCACCCCTCCGGGTATAACTGTAGAGCAATTTCGTGTGCTTTCTCTTGCTAACCTGGTGCACTTGGGCATTCTGAGACAGTGTAGCAGTTATCTCATGTACACAGACAACCCTCTCCTCTTACTTCCCAGCACTCATACATGTGAGAGATGCACTTACATCACTAAATTGGAAGCAATGCACTCTCCAGCCAAGACCGGACTTAGGTGGTCAAGAGGAGAAGGTCAACACTTGCAACTCACTACATGGAACACACAACCATCCAAAACCAACCATCACAATTCACACATAGAAACAAAACCATGCACCCACCTTTGCTGAGGCTCTCAATAAAAATTTACCCAAACAACAGAGACCCCCAAGACAGAAACACACTTGACCACCACAACACCAACCTCACCACCACAGTGTGCCCCTCAACTTAATCCCTTAAGGCAAAACACTTTGCCCAATGTACTAATCATAGGAGACTCAATTGTGAGGCACACAGATATCCCACTCACTAGGTTGAGCAAGGAGAAGGTGACAGTCAGTTGTCTATCAGGTGCCAGGATCTGCCACATAACACATTTACTCAGGTCACTCCACAACAAGTACAAATATGACTCAGTCATTGTCCATGTGAGTGTGAATGACCTGAGACGTACCTCCCTGGACTACATGAAAAGAGATGTGATGGAACTCTTGGATTATGTGGCCCAGGCAGGTATGACCCTAGCCATGAACAGTATTCTACCATTATCCAGGATGATACCACAGTACGAGCAGAAAATGATTGACTTCAACAATTGGCTAAATTTCTGGTGTCATTCTAAGGGGATCCAGTATCTGTCTGCCTGGGAAGACATGATTGATAGACCTTGATGCTTTGCCAGAGACATTTGTCACCCCTGGGATTCCGGCTACTGGCCAAGGCTCTTACCATCCTTATAGTGCCTTTTTTAAGTAGTGTTCCAAAGACCAAAATTCCACTATAACTGCTAAAAATAAATGCAATCTGAGGGTCATGCTATTCAGTGCTAGAAGTCTAAATCGCAAGATGCAGTCATTCAAAGCTCTCCTCAAAATGGAAAATGTAGACTTCCGTGCTGTAACGGAAACCTGGTTTAAAGAAGCAGAAAGCACCCCTGCACTCCCAGGCTACAACTCATTCCATACCTTTTAGCCCCAAAATACGTCCAGAAGCTCCAAAGGCAGTGGTTTCTCCATATTCATAAAGAATATACACAAGAGTACAGCCCTGGACCAGCTCATTCTGACCCACACTGGAGAAAGCAACATCCTCCACCTGGTTATCACCAACATGGGAGACCATTGCTCCACACCTATAGTCAACTACTCCCTGATTAAATCTGACCACAAACTGATCACCATGAAAATCTCCATCTACCCCACCCCACCCCCGCTAAGGTGACCACCCAGAAAAACTTCCCCAAAGCTGACTTTGGACACTCCTAAAAACAGAGGTGGCTAACTTCTCGGCACCCATGCCAATGGAAAATAGTTGCATGACTGCCAAGTCATACACCAATGCACTGTATGAGCACGTACACAAATGCATGGATCTCGCCATACCAAATAGAACCAAGACGCTCTTCTCCAAAAAAGGAAGACAATTTGGTGGTCCCCAGCCATCAGTAAACTCTACAACAGAAGGAAGAAATTGTAGCAGAAAAAAATGAAGTCACAAGACTGGAAAAACTCCCTTACCAGACTCAACAAAAATTTGAGATACCTTATCAAATCCTCTAAATCTATATATGAAGGCAGAATTGCACCTGACACCAAAAACAACCACATAGTCTTCTATAACTATATCAAGAACCTCCAAGGCAATACCCAGATGTGCTCAGAGTTATTGCGCAATGTTACCTCCTATACCAAGCCAATATACTGGCCGACAGAATCAGTGCCAACTTTACTCCCCCAAAAGCTCTATCACAATACCAGATGAAAGCCTGGTACCCACCATTTCTGTGGCACAGGTAAAAGCTGCATTGTCCAAAACCAAGAATACAGCGTCCATGGGACCTGATAATATCCCTGGCTGCAGCCTACATGAACTACAAAATGAACTGGCACCACACCTGTGTGCCCTGTTCAATCACAGAATTACCACAGGCTTTGTCCCTAATGAATGATGCACTACAGACCCTGGGAACTACCGCCCCATAAGCCTGACAAATCTAGTGTCCAAAGCTATGGAGTGCATCATCATGGACGTGCTCAACAAAGATATAGGTAATCTTCAAACTCTTGACCCCACACAGTTTGGCTTCATCAAGGGGAGATCCTGCCTACTGAACCTCATTGACTTCTTCCAGGCAGTCACCAAGGCTGTGGATGATGGTAAGGCAGTGCATATAGCCTACCTCGACCTGGCCAAGGCCTTTGATACCATTGCCCACTCGGGTATCATTGATAAACTCATCAAACTAGGCATTGATCCTTATATCACTAGGTGGATTGCAAATTGGCTCACAGACAGGACCCACAGAGTGAAAGTTGCGGACTCCAAGTCAGACTGCCGACCAGTCACGTGTGGAGTCCCACAGGGCTCAGTCCTGGACCCTCTCCTGTTTGGCATCTACTTCTCAGAAGTCCAGGCCAACACATCGGGACTCTGGCTGACAGAGTTCACTGATGACTGCAAACTAGGAGTCATTATCAACACCCCAAGTGATGCAGACATCCTACAAAAGGGCCTCTCTGAGACCATTGAATGGAACCATGGCCTTAATGTCAGAAAATGCATTATCATTCCCTTTGGGAAAAAAATCATCTCTCACGAATTATCACATTGATGGGATCCCACTAAACACTGAAGAGGCCATAAGAGATCTGGGCACCCAGGTCGACAGCCACCTCACCTTTGACCACCATGTTGCCACTGTGGTCAGGAAGTCCTTCTATGTGGCACATCTTATAACCAAAGGGTTTGCATCCAGAAAGAAAGAGGTCATCATAACTCTCTACTCATCCCTCATTAGATCAATCATTGAATGTAATGCCCAATTTGGCATGTACCTGACCAGACACCTACAACATCTAGAGAGGCCACAAAAGTGCCTCACAAAATGGATCCTAGGCCTTAAACACATGTCCTACATGTACAGACAAATTTCAGTTGTTCTCAGTCTCTTATCTACTCAGAGGTGATCTCTGCTTGACTTGCAAAGCCATGTCTGACCCAGCCCTACTTGAAATGCTACACCTAAAGAAATACCAATCCCCCATGCCACATGCTCCAGAGGGCACAACCTCACTACCACAATCGACAGAACATGCTGGAGGGACAGGGTCATCTCTCAGACTGCCCGTACTCTGGAATAAGCTTCCCATTCATGTCAACCAGTGTACCTCACTGGCCCTCTTCAAGAAAAATCTTAACGAGTAACAGAAAGTTCACCCCAGGGATCACTCCAGTTGCCCTACTGGATAGAGGCACTGTGAACTAACATCGGGTGGCACAGTGTCAGGGAAAATGTTTTGGGCTAGGCTTGCAAAGGCTCTAGGCCATTAGCCTAGTACACACCTATGAAGCTATGAACACTGTACAGTTGCACAAGTCCTACTTATCTGTAGCAGTAGATATTCATAGAAAACATTACCTTACTGGCAGTACCCACCCACCGTCCTCCTTTTTGGATGTAAATACCTTGGTGTTTGGTTTACCGTTGTGCTCTGCATTGTAACCTTTAATTGTGTGTGTGTGTGTGTGTGTGTGTGTGTGTGGTTTTTGGTTTGGATCAGTAGGTGTTCACAAAGCTTGTGTTTCCATCCTCTCTTTTCTTCTATTCCTGCTGGAACCCAGAAAACTGAAAGGGTGCTATCTGTAGGTCTGTAAGGCAGCCCCTGTGCTGCCAGGTGATAGGTCCATCACATCCACAGACAGGTAGTGGGAGGGATTCTGAACTTTAATAAACTGCCAGAAGAGGGGAGCAAGGCACTATTACCCAAATACCAGTAAGGCAAGCGTGTTCTATGTATCATTACTGGTTTACTACCTCAACAACCCATCCATCATATATAAGTGGGTAGAGCAGATGTCATAGATGAAGTATTCACAGACCTGTATCACAGCCATATCATTTTTTATGCTCTCTCTGTCCAAAAATCTCTTCTGAATTAGTCCTGAATGTCATTCTAGGCTGTGCCTTTTTCCTTTTTATTTCAATTTATTTTAAATATATTCTGTTCATTCTAATCTGTTAACTTGTACTTCAGTTTAGTCAGTGGCTCTGTACATATCTTGAAAACCCTGGAAGTCTCAGAATACATTATTGAATAAGCTGGAAATAGAAACCCTAAATGGAATACTTGCTTAAAAGACAAATGACAGAAATTAATTTTCCATTGCTTTCTATCTAAAAAGTAGATCCAATGTCTTTTCCTTCCTCCTTAACAACTGAGTATATCAGATCTGTACAGGTCTTAGGCTGGAAATTCAGACTTTCAGCTGCACCCTCATCATGATGCTTCACCACCGCAACAGTCCTCAGATCTTGTTTATCATACTAGGAGACAGAAGTGGTCACCAAGGTCCCTGAATTTGGAGTACCATAGCATAGACCTCCTGAATGTCGAATGCCATAGTACTCGACATTCAAAAGGTTGAATTCAGAGGGAAAAAAATCATAAACTGATTGTTTTTGCAAGGGGGCAAGATACCCTGAATCCATCACATCCCCTGCTAATTATATATATAAACTCCAAGATCACACTGCAGCAGAGAAAGGGTCAATTCTTCAATCCCTGCTGTACCATGACCCACAATACAAGGCTCACCATTATTCCCATATGTCGATTTTTCTAATGACAACATATAGGGATTGCAGTTTTGACAGTCAACATAGACATCTGTCAGTCTATTGTCATGAACCCATATTTAGGAGTTTCTTTTCAGATGTGTCAATTTTTTTCTTCCTTTACATGGTTATTTTGTACATCTCGCTCAGTCAGGCATTGTCTAATTCCTTCAGAGAAGTGCGTGGCCTGCAACCACAAGATTCTGCCATAGTACCTACATAGAGTGTTGTATTGCTTGGAGTTAGCTCACCTGGACAATCCCTGTGAGATCTGCATATCCGTTTGGCATGGAGTGCTATCAGACCACCTCTCCAAGCTTGTCCTGAAGGGCCTCATGCCTGCCCAAGTGGGAGAGTCAACAGGTTTACTTTCAGGTTCCCCTCTTCCAGAAAAGGCTGTGGAGAAATCATCTGATTAACCCAGGAGCTTAAAATATAACAAGAAAGAAAAAGACAGGATCACTCCAAAGATGGTTCCAGAGAGTTAAGGAAAAGGTCTCTTGACCCCTCTGCAGACCAAGGTCCTGCTCTGAAGGTCCCTCGACATTTGGATACAGTGCCTCTTGCATTGACACTGAGGTTGGATTGGGCTAATGTCTGGTCCATGGCTGCCTCTTGTGAACTAGATCTGGTCCCCAACTCTCCCACTGGAAAGACAGGTCTGCCAATCCTCCAGGCCATCCTGAGTGATGTCTTCCTTCAGGTCAGTGTGGTCTTCAAGGAGTCTCACCAAAGTCGACATAGATAGCATGATGTAGACCTTTCCTAAACACACAGATTTGACTAGAGGTTCTTCCTAGTCCTCCTGCTTCAGTTGTATTGAGGCCAGGCCCTATAACACCAGTATAGGTGGTGGTGTTTCCAGGTCTTTCCCATGTAGTCCCCCCATTGGGGCTTACAACCTGATCATCTTTGACTCTGATGATTTCCTTAACCTGTTTGACTCTAGAAATGGATCGGAGTGAGTCCCAGAGTTGAGAGGATGGCATCGGGTCCATGGGGTCATGGTCAACTGCAAGGTTGTCCGTGCCCTCTGTCTCTTGGGACTTCAGCCCCAAACAGTTCAGTACAGGAAGATATCTTTCCTGAATGCCCCTTTTGATGTATTCACCATGTTCAAACCCAAGGTTAAGGATACTTTTACTAGGAGTGAGCAGGACAGTAAAAATCTCTCTGCTATTTTGAATCCACTTCCTCACCCCTCAAAGGTCGTTCTCAAACAAACAGAAGGTTGGGAAATCGTTGTGGTTACATAAGTGTCATAGCTTTGTCCAGGATACTCCTGGAGACCATCCCCTCCCCAGGGCAAGGGGGGATTCCAGTGGATGTCACCAGAGAAGCAGAGGTGGACCACAAAACAAAGGATATCAAGGTCCTGACAAACTCTTTCAGCAATCCTTAAAGAAAGCCCAACTGTCCTACTCTGGAGGCAGTTGAAGGAGGAGAGCTCTTACCTCTGCACTCTCGTGCCTCACTGGCCATCACCTATGACCCTTGGGTGCTGACAGTGATAACATGAAGCTTTTTTTTATCCCTTTTCAATATCCACCAAAATTGGAATACAAGACCCTGCTAGACCTTTCCCTCCACCAACAAAGGACGTCAGCACAGGAAATTTCAAAGCTGCTAACAGGTGAGTAATCCAGGAGGTTCCATCAGACCAGAGAGGATCTGTAGTTTACTCAAAGTTCTTTTTAGTACCAAAAAAGATTGGAGACCTCAGGCCAATCTTAGACCTATGTCAGTTGAGCTAGTTTGTCAAGCAGACATTGTTCCAGATGGTCATGGTACAGCCCATATTGTCTCTGCTGAGGAAGGACAGCTGTATGTGCTTGATTGTCTCCAGAGTGCCTACTATCATATCAAGACAGCCAGGAGATCTAGGAGGTTTCTACACTTCTGGATGACAGCCAGTCATTTTCAATTCAAAGTACTGCCCTTTGGTCTCGCCACAGTCCCCAGTGTGTTCACTGAATGCAGGGTAGTGGTAGCAGCACAACTGCAGAAGCTCCAAGTATTCTCTTAATTAGATGACTGGCTCATTATGGCCACCACAAAAGATTCTCTGATGCAGGCAAGGGACTCCTTACTCCATCTGTGTGTGTCTCTAGGAATCACAGTGAACTTCGGAAAGTTCAAGCTGGAATCAGTTCAGACCTTAGAGTTCATAGGGTGCAACCTGGACAATACTACTTAAATAGGCAAGCTACTTCTACCCAGAAGGTCTTCTCTTCATTTTCAGACTTTGCAGGTGTTACATCTTCAGACTTCTCCAGCTAATTTGATTCTTCAGCTTTGTCAGTCACTCTTGTCCCACATGCAGCATTTTATATGAAGGTTCTGCAGTGCACTGTATCCTTCCAATGATTTATAACTCATCATCTGATGCATTATCCCATCAAACTCACAAGGATTTGCAGACATATATAGTGTTAGCTAACATCCCTAGGCCACCCCTTTGTTTCTTCCACCAAGGCCAAAATAACTGTGAATGCCTCCTTTCTGGGGTTGGAGGACAGTCCAAAGTACTTGGTCTCAGAATAAGACCATCCTTCACATCAATGTCCTGGAGATGCAGACTGTCTTCTTTGCATTGCAGGCTTTTCAGGATTACCTCCTCAAGGGTGTGATTGCAGTGCAGTCAGGCGACATGTCCCTAATCTGGTACATCAGCAAACAAGGAGGAACCAACTCTTACCTGTTATGTCAGGAAGCCATGAAGATCTGGCACTGGGCAAAGGCTTCCCACCAGTCTTGTATTGCAATGCACATCCCACAGAAGTTTAGTATTTTAGCAAGTCACCTGTGCGGGTCTATTCTTCTGCCACATGATAGGCCCTCAACCAGTCACTGGCAACCAAAATGATCAGCTGTGTCAACCTCTTTGAAACCCCAAATAACACCAAATGTAGCTGTTTCTTTACCCTGATCCTTCAGAAGGGAGAGTCACCGAGGGACACCCTGGTCCACACTTGCATCCACCAGTCTCCTGTACCCTTACCCTCCAACTTATTTATTAGTCAAGTTTTATTTATTTATCCTTTGTTGACCATGTTATAGGTCAGTGGCTTTTTTCAGGGCTACCCAAGGTGGCATTTATACTGTTGCAGAAAACGGCCTGGTGCAAGGCAAAAGAGATCTACATTACCTCCTTTTGGCCTCAACAGGTTTGAATTCCCTTCCTATGGCCTCACCTAGTGCACTACCCTGGTTGCTATATCCCCTTCTGGAGCTGGTCTGTCACCATTTCAGCAAGCCTTACCTGGACATCAAATCCCTTAATGTGACTACTTGGTTTCTCCACTTTTGAATATGGTCAAGAATGCAATGCTCTCTTCCAGATTTATTCACATTCTAATCTCTTCCCAGCAGTTCTCCACTAGCAAAACCTACAGAAGTAAATGGAAGAGGATTACAATCTGGGCCTATTTCAAAGGTGTACCACCTTTACCTTCTATTTTGGACTTTCTGGCAATATACCCTTTCAGTCTGGAAAAGTTACACCACTGTTAAGGTCTAGTTAGCATTTGTTTCCAATTTCCATGTTGGAGAATATTGCATGCCAGTTGCTTCTCTCAGGCTTTCTAAAGCATTCTTGAAAGGTACTTTCTTGTTGCAGTCTCTTGTGAGGGGCCCTGCTCTGTCTTGGGACATCACGGTGTTAAGAGTCTAATTCAGACACCTTTTGAGTTAGCAGCTGCTGCTGACTACTTAAAATTCCTGAATTGGAAAACCTTGTTCTAGGTAGCTATGGAATCAGCTAGAAGGATTTCAGAGCTGTACACCTTATCATGTAAACCTGTTTCCTTGATTTTTCACAAGGATAGAGTTTTCCTCTGCACTAGTCCAACTTTCCTTCCCAAAGTGGCTTCTGAAACTTCTCTTAAACAAGCTATCCATCTACCAGTGTTTCTCCAGTAAGTGTGACTATGTCCCCCTTTTCCTGGATGTCCACAATCAGTTGTGTTTCTGTTTACACCATAGAAAATATTTTAGGAAATGTGATGAGTTGTTTTTCCCTTTCAAAGGCCAAACTAGGCTCCAGTATATCTAGAATGACTGTGTTCTGGTGGCTTTCTCAATGCATCAACTTTGTATATGGAACCAAGAGGGTTGTCTTTGCCCCCTCAAAGTTAAAAGCACATTCTACAAGAGCAGTCAAGGTCTCCTTTAACAGAGTGCTTATTGATGATATTTGTGTGGTGCTACATGGGCTGCAGTTCATACCCTTATGTCTCAGCACAGTTTCGACCTGCAGTCCCAGGTCTTAGGCTTCCTTTGATCCCACCATTCTTTGTAATATCCTGCTGTGATTTTTCTTGGGGCTGAATTAGCTGAGGGCTGTGTTCCGCTTGTTGGGGCAGATAGAAAAGACAATATCAGATGCGTAAGTTATGTACTCACCACAAAACTAGATTCATGTTGGCTTTTTCTCCATCTCTCTCAACATTCCTGGCCACCATCCCCCATCCAAATTGTCACTTTTCTATGTCTCTTGATGGACTGCATTGTACCTACCCGGAGCCTTGTTTTTTGGAAATTCTTACAGATTGCTCCCTGTTGTTGCAGTGTTTTGACTTAGACTGAGAGATTATTCCCTTGGGATTGGATTTTGTGTTATGAGGCATACTTGATTTGAGGACTCTTAGGGTGATGGAGAATTATGGGAGGGGGGGGGACATGAACCTTGAAGCCAAAAGTCTTGAGCTGGCAGCCTCAAATCTATATGGATCCAATATACCCATTCGTTGAGATGGACAGATGAAGACAACATGGATCTAACGTTATGCTGAGTACATACCTTTCATTTATTAACAATGTATTTCATTCTTTAGGCACACTAATTGTATTGAGAATGTAAAATAATATTCCAGCTGTGACTGCTGTGAAATGTTAAAATGACTAAATGTTTACTGGCACCAAACACAGCAGTATGGTGATGTGTTGTTACATGAACGAATACCTACCCCATAAAAGAAAGATAATTGCATGGATGTAGGAAGCTGTTAACTACTACCAGTTTCAGGATCATAGTGCTGATTGTTTGATAGTAAATTGTGGCCACTGATGTCAATATTAAGAAGGGTAAAATTCCATTAGTATATACATTAAACCTAAAGTCACATGAAATGCCACCCCCTAAAAGCATATATTAAAATCCTGTTAGGAGAAGAGTGATTTAATGATTGGGGTAGCTTTCTACATATTGGAAGGAGTGAGTACAGTATAAGTGAGACTGGTAACAAATGCTGTGCTGCTAGTTCAAATGTGTGTATTAATTTGTTGACTGATCATGTTTTGTAAATCACCAAGGCCCTTAATTAATTAAAATGCAGGATAACAATACCCCAAGAAAAGATAACAGGATAAGATCAGTAACAGGTTTTGCTATTGAATGTCTAATCATAGCAGTTGTTGATGGACTAAAAGTAAATAGTGGTTAGTGTCTAAAAGCCAATCACTTAATTTGCTTTCTTCCTTTCTTTGAAGAGTGTCTAGGTACATACCCTCTCTGCCAGTGCTAATGAGGTTTTTTGCAATTGCATATTCACACACAGCCAGTTTTAGCCCGATAAATTGAGTTTGGGGCTCTGGTGACCTTTGAATGTCATGTTTCAGGAATATGTATTTTGGCAGCGTAATTCTTGTCCTTCTGTACCTTGCTGATAAGCAATCCAAACTCTCCTTTCTCATGCTCACAAAGCATTACTTCTCTGTAGGCATTTTGTAGTATATGCTAGCAGGAGGGAGCTCTTGATACGTACTGTAATTAAGCTAACAGGTCTTACTGCAGTGACAGGCCAAGGAACAATATGTTGGGTTATAGTAAAACAGTTCCTAGCCACATGGCTAGGTGCGTAACATAAATTCATTAAGAATAAACAAAATGTCAGAGAAAAGACTAGCTTTAACAGAAAAAAAACATTCCTCAGAATTGTGTCATGCTGGATAAAATGAATACAATAATGAGATAATGAGCAGTAGTAAAGAGCAATGCTTTTATTTACTACAATATTAACATTGTGATAGGTTTCAGTAAATGATTTGACCAAAAGGCTTACAAGTCCACTTTTAGTTACCAGGAAGATTTACTTTTGAGCAATGTCCATGTAAAACTGCCAAACAACCCTCACATTTTCTGTCTCCCAGCAGTGAAAAAAAGAAGATTTTGCTCATTGAGCCATGATTCTGACAGGAGACATAAAAAAATTGATAGACGACAAAGTCTTGCTTTCTCTGAAGTCCCTGGGTAAAGCTTCCCCTTTCATGATTGACAGAGATGCAAAGTGTGCAAGCTACAGAAATATTTCATGCTGTTATGACAATGTAGCAGCTCTACATCTCTTCTTTAGTTGTGTCACTTAGTTTACACCGTACAGAGACATGTACACATGTGCATAGCTGGAAGATGTCATTAAATCGACTTTTACATTGTTGATCTTTGCTTTATGCATACTCTTACCCTAAGCCTATTTGTTTATCCATCTCTGTCACACAAGAGGCTGCAGCAGGCAGGATCAACCTTTCTGTCAAAGATGAACAGGAGCTGCTGAGCCCATTTCTTTTAAAAGTACATCGCACACATTATCTGGATGAATGCTGAAAGCAGCAAGGGATGTACATAATTTTTTAAGGCACAAATCTTATCCCCAGTTCCATTACACCCTAAATATATAACCATGGGTTTGGCATTTAGAAAGACTGAGCTCAAAAGCAACTATTTAAGTACAGTAGACTTGTGGTTTTATTTCACAGTAGATAGTTTAGTAGATCAGAGAAGACATGCATTTTCCTTTTGGAAGGGCATTTGTAGTACATGTTGCAGGATCACGTTTTTGTAGTTTGCTGAAAACTGAATGGAGAGAATCATTTCCGTATGTAGTGTCTCTCAACTGAATATACCATACTCTACAGTAGTAGAATCTCAGTGGTGCAGCAACAGCATTGTCACCTCACAGCAAGAGGTTCCCCAGTTCGATTCTTGGCTGGAGTGCCTTGTGAGCGTAATCTGCATGTCTTCCCTGCGTTCGTGTGGGTTTTCTCTGGGTGGTCGTTTCCTCCCACATTACAAAGACATGCATCTGGTGAGTTTCTCCCCAGGCCTTCGCTGAAAATTGGCTTTGTTCCAAGTCGGACTTTCCCTGTTAAATAAATAAATAAATAAAATTATGTTTAGGAGGGGTTACTTTTAATTTTCCAGAAGATTTCACTAACTTGATTTGGAGAATTCCAGGAGGCAGCATAGTGGTGCAGTGGCTAGTGGTTGCCTCGCAGCAAGAGGTTTTCTGGTTCAATTCTCTGCTTTTTTTTCTGGATGATATGGTTTCTTCCTACATTCCAAAGATATGCACTAAGTTAACTGGGCACTCTGAATTGGCTGTAGGTGTGACTGTGCATGCATGTGTGTGGTAAGGAACAACCACTGCAGCAGAGTTAGCCACCCAGGGGTGTGAGCATTGGCTATAGATGATGCTCACTGTTGATGTGAGACACTGACCCCATGTACAAATCTGGGAAAAACAAGGCTGTGGATGGTTGGATTTGGAAAATCCCAGGTCAGTGAATCTGACATAGGACAGTCTTCATGTTTGATGTCCCAGAAGTTTTGACCCCACTTATTTTTTGTTCGATACCTAAGTAAAGGAACCTTTCTACTTACAACCAAAGTTCAACATGATAAAAGGCAAAATTTAAAACTGTATACAGTTTAATATATATCTGTAAAAACTGGCTATAGGTGATTTGGTTGTGTTAACTAATGTCAAAATGGGTATGGGTATTTGCTGGTGATAAGTGGACATAAATGGCTTTAGGCACCAGCGACCCCTGTGGTCCCCCACCCATAGCAAATTATCTTAAATTAATATTTTATAACATGTCTGTCAAACCAACAAAAGCTAGTACAGCAATCCTGTATACTTACTAAACAAGGTGGGTAATAACTCTTATTTGTATCTTTTTTAAAATTCAAAGATTTTCTGGTTATAGTGACAGTGTTTTATCAAGTAACAGGCTTCACAATTCCATTAAATATTTTACCACTGATATAGTGCCCCTAGCTTAGTTAAACTCTGCTGGTGGATGCTCGCTCCACTAAAATTAAAAACATAGTCAGCTTTAGGTATCTGCAATACCTGAGGCTGCAGGGCCCCCTTAATCATCCTTGACTGTGTGGCGGCTCCACAAGAGCTGCTGCTGGTTGTGAAAAAATGGAGAAAAATTTACTAATTTCCTGATTATGCTGTTTTACCTTAACAGGGTTGTGATATGATCTTTTTAGGATTAAGCTGACAATTAACATGAGAAAGATAAGCAGTAGAGAGATTAGCAAGCATCCCAGAGTGCCTGATCTCAGTGCACACTTTGGATTTTAAGAAGAGCTGAAGCTTCCAGTCTTAAAGGATGTTTTTCTCTTTCAGGTAGTTTTATAAATGCTGACAGAACACCAGATACTATAACACTCAACTTCATTGCTGAAGATTTTTGTGCAATGCCAAAAGTAATAGTAGAATAAAGACTCAAAATTAGGAGCATGTTTTAAATATTACTCTAATCACTTAAAAAGTTAATTGAATAACACCTTTTGCATCAACACACATTTTTGGACAATAAGGAGTATAAAACTCTGATGTCTGTATTTATTGACTGTAATCCTGAATGATTTACAAGCAAATCAAACTTTTTATGAAGGACAAAGCAAAATTATGAGGCAAAATCAGGGAAGGTCTGTGAAATTAGGGACAGTGACAAGTATTCATTAGTCCTTAGTGAGGTAAATAAAAGTGACTTGTCCCTGCTGCTGTTTGGTGACTGCTAAATAGCAGTCACTAGTGTGGTGTAGCAGTACCAGTGTTGCACAATGTATTACTGTTTGCTGAAGTAAGTACAAAACTAGCAATGCTATAGGTGTTTTGTGTGTGTGTGTGTGTGTGTGTGTGTGTGTGTGTGTGTGTGTGTGTGTGTGTGTGTGTGTGTGTGTGTGTGTGTGTGTGCGAGCACAAAAAATATCATATATTTTTATCTGTGCACTTACCTAGTAATGCTGGGACACATGAATTATTCTTCTGGGTATCAGTAAAAATATGCTAACTGTGATATAAGGTAGTGCCAACTATGCCAGAGAGAGGAAGGAGAAGGATGAAAGTGTTGGAATTGTTTTACAGTCGCCAAATGTTGGAATAAGCTTTAGCAAAGTTCTAGGTGTGTATTGTGACACATCTGTGCTAGATCCTGGCTCAGCTTCTAGTCAGGGGGTAGAGTGGGAACCACAGAATAAGGTGACCAGATGTGATGTCATCCTATAGCCAGCACTGAAATTTTATTTAGATACTAGTGGGAGATGTGATAGTGACACTCAGCACTCTGTTTTGGAACTGACAAGACCACTCACCCACTTCATCTTGCCTTGCTTTAGTAAGTAACGTAACTAGGGAACAGTAATTCTTCAGTCAATTAGGAAAATATAGTGAGATTAGCTAAAAGTATTGTTTTCCTGTATCTGTCTGAGTCGTTCCATCTGTGTTATTTTTTATATTTCCTGTGAATTGAAACTCTGGTGTTTATTGTAGATACTCAGTATTCTTATTCTTTTTTTATTAAATATATTTACACCTTTCATTGTGGCTGGTCTTTTAGAAAATATTTTAACCCTTGCATTTATTTAGTGGCACTGTAGCTTCATGCTCCTGAAAGTCTTGCTGATTGGTTAACACTACCATTTGTATAAGTATTAATTTTACTAAGAGCAATTGGGTACCCTGGTAAGAGCCTTAAAGTAGCTGGCTGGTGGCAGTGAATCTACCCTATAGTCTGGGTGGTGGTGGCATTGCGGTTAAATCTGTGCCGGCCTTCGCCAGGTGTGTGTGTGTGTGTGTGTGTGTGTGTGTGTGTGTGTGTGTGTGTGTTTGTGTGTGTGTGTGTGAGAAAATCAGATCTCAGAGTGTGTGCGTCAGCTATTTGGAACAGGGACACAGAGCACTGATTTCTGCAGAGAGAACAGTGGAGTCTTATTTGGGGCCTTGATAGGAAGTCCAGCTCCAAGACTGGAGTGTGCTCCCTGTGTGTTGTTAAAGGAAATTGTGCTTGGTGCACAAGGCTGCATCTGAAAATACTGTGTGTATCTATTTTTGTTCTAAGTGAAAGATCCCCACTGTTGTCAGTGGTGAGGATTGAGACTCCTTGATTACTGGCTTAGAGAGGGGACGTCACATGTTGGTGAACAGTGGTGTAGATATAAATTGAACTTCTGTAGCCTGTAAGCAGTTGTATGTGTAGTCTCAACAGCCACAAGGTAAACATACAGAGTTTCATTTTTCACAACAGTTTTATTTATTTTTGTTAGTTTATTTTAGTCGGGGAAACAGGCAAATATGTCAGCAGAGGATTATGGCAAGCTGACAGTGAACCAGTTGGCTAAGGTGTGTAAATCCAAAGGACTGGTGCATGCCAACCTAACTAAAGAGGAAATTATTTCAGCCTTAGTTGCAGATGCAGCACAGACCAGCAACCGGGAAGACAACTAGTCTGGTGATGGGGATATGCAGCCCTTAGAAACAGGACTGTTCACCTTTTCCTCAGAGGATTTAAAAACCCATCTGGAGTTAAAGTGACTTGAACTGGAGGCAAAACGCATGGAATTAGAATCGACAGAGAGACTGCGTTGTTTGGAGGCTGAAGAAAATGAGAGACAGCAGCATTTAGAAGCCAAAGAAAATGAGAAGCAGCATCAACATGAGATGGATATGCTGAGTCATCAATGGGAACATGGAGGTAATGGGGAAGGGAAGAACCGAACCCCGGAAGCAACAAAGTTCAGCACATTTCTTCCACAGTTTGCAAAATGTAATGATTTTGGTAGTTTTATTCATATATTTGAAAGAATATTGAACAGTATAATGTTAACCAAGGGCTCTGGGTATGGTTCCTGACCCCCTTACTCCATGGTAAAGCTGTATCTTGTGTTTCTAAATTGTCTGGTACTGATTGTTTAAAATATAAAGTTAAACAATGTTTATTGCAGTGTTTTAAGTTAACACTTGAAGCTTACAGAAAAAAATTTCATGAGCATAGACACAAGGCAGATGAAAGTGTATGTGATTATATTGCAGCGCTAAGCACTTATTTTCATAAGTGGGTGAATGGGTGTCAGGTCACCACTTTTGAAAGGCTGGCAGACCTTTTGGTGAGGGAACAAGCCCTTAGCACTTTGCTTGAGGACATGCAAATCTGGTTGGCAGATCGGGAGTATAACTCTGCAGATTAGCTGAGGAGAAAAGGGGATCTCTACCTAGCAAGCAGGGCATCACTGTACAAGAAGGGGATACCCAGTGCTGCACATGGATATAAGAAAATTCATGGTTGACAGCCTAAACCACCCTGGCAGAGTCCACCAGTAACAGGGGAAGCCACTAGTTCAGATACACGACAAGGATCAAAGGTTAGATGTTTTAAATTTAACCAGAGGGGCCATTCCGCATACTAATGTCCACTGAAGCTAGTTGGGGAACAAAAGGTGAGGGAGCCAGTAAGTGGGAATAACAGCATGCCAGTGGTGAGTTGCCTGGAGACAACAAGGTTATCAGACTATCACCGGAGTTTCTATCCTATCTTAGTGGATGGACGAAAGACCACTTCTAAGAGAGACACAGCCTCTGACATAACCATTGTGAAGCTTACAGTGGTTAAAGAGAAGCAGTGCTTGCTTGGGCAGTCCACTCCAGTCAGAACTTTAGGAGGGACCCCATTCTAAATACCTTTGGCCTGGGTTCACCTTGACTGGAAGGGTGGGAAAGGAAGCACGCAGGTAGGTGTGTTTGAGGATATCCCTGCAGATGTATTGGTAGGGAAGGTACTGTTATTCCTGTGGACAGGGTGACTGCAAGGGCAGAGGTGATTTGTAGTACCCAGGCTTGACAATGAGGCACTGCTGTCTGAAGATGCCATCATTCCTTTGGAAAGGGAGCTGGGAAAGGTCACAAAGGGTAGAGTTGAGACAGGCTTAGCTCTCAGACCCTACATTACGAGGCTCGAGGGAGGTAGCTAAGGAGGCACCTAATTCTCAAGTAAAAGGGGATTCTGTATATTGGAACAAAGGGTTACTGTATAGAGAGTGGACCTCTGAGGGAGGACTAGAGGGTGAGGTAATACAGCAGTCAATAATGCCCAAAGCATACCATCTGGCACTTCTAGCCATAGCCCATGACATTCCTTAAAGTGTACCAAGAGATGAGTTATGCAGAACTTTTAATGGCTTGGAATTGCAAGGGATGTAACAGTGTACTTCAGGTCCTGTGAGCAGTGCCAAAAGTTAGGCAAGGCAGGTGACAAGGTCAAAGCTCCCTTGATACCTTTTCCTGTGATTGATGAGCCATTTCAGAGGTTAGCTATCGATATTGTGGGGCATCTGAGTACCCCAAGTTCCACAGGGAAGAAGTATATCCTGGTGGTGGTAGATTGTTACTAGATATCCTGATGTGGTGGCTGTCTCCTCCATTGGGGCAGAGAAGGTGGAAAATGCTTTGTTAAAGATTTTTTGACTGCCAGAGATGCCAATTTCATGTCAGACCTGCTGGCTTGTCTGTGGAAGTGCTGCAGGGTTCTAAAGACCACCCCCTACCAGCCCCAGACTAGTGGTCTTGTGGAGAGGTTAAACTGTACACTAAAGACCATGCTACAGACATTTGCAGACCAGTTTAAGGGAGAGTGGGACAAATATTTGCCTCATTTGCTATTTGCATGCAGAGGTACCCCCAGGAATTTACAGGTGTTTCACTCTTTGAGTTGCTGTATGGGCATAGGGTAAGGGGGCCTTTAGATTTTATTAGTGATGAGTAGCATGGTGCGAATCCCATAAGGAGTCTGTTATGGCATGTGTCTTAAACCTCAGAACAAGGCTTAGGGAGCTCATGGACTTAGACCAGAAGAATCTGGCAGGAGCCCAACAGCAGAAAAAGGTCTGGTATGACAGGAAAGCTCGAGACCGAGAGTATGCTGTGGGACAGCAGGTTATGGTGTTCAATCATGTCAGACAAAATAAGCTGCAAGCAGCTTAGGAAGGACCATTCGAACTGGTAAGGAAGGTCAGTAATGTTTATTACATGGTAAACCTTCTAGGCAGGATGCAGGGTGCAAATTGTACCATGTTAACATGATGAAGCCTTACCATGATAGGGAGGCTGTGATACTGATTATTTGCAGTGGATGGCATGAGAAGTCTGAGAGGGATCTCATGACTTATCTCCTCAGTGAGGCTCGGACTGACACGTCAGTGGAAGGCGTAGCAATGTCCCAGCGGCTATTCCCTACCCAGGTTTGGGAAATCTGAGCAGTGTTGCAGGAGTTTGGGGACATGTTCACCGGTAAACCTGGGTGCACCCACCTGGTACAGCACCATGTGGCTACAGGACCACAAAGGCCTATCAAGTAAGCCTCTTACAGGGTTCCTGAGTGAGTCAGACAGACTCTGAGGGAGGAAATACAGGAAATGTTGGAACTGGGGGTAATCGAGGAGTCAAGCAGTCCCTGCGCCTCCCCAGTGGTGGCTGTACCAAAGAAAGATCTCAGCACCAGGTATGTGTCAACTACAGAAAACTAAACAGTCACGCAGAGTCAGATGCTTACCCCATGCCTAGGACAGATGAAGGCTATGAGCAGCTGAATGGGGTCAAGTATCTGACCATTACTGATCTGACCAAGAGCTACAGACAGGTGCCCTTGACTCCCACCACTAGAGAGAGGTCAGCCTTTGTGACTCCTTTTGGATTATATGACTTCACAAAGATGCCCTTTGAGATGAAAAATGCCCCATCAACCTTCCAGAGGAGATTATGGCCTTGCTTACCTGGACAGTATTGTTATCTACAGCCATTCCTGGCAAGAGCACCTTCAGCATGTTAGGGAGGTGCTGGGCAGACTGCAAAGGGCAGGGTTGACCATTAAGCCCAGTAAGTGTCAGGTGGGTATGGCAGAGATCTCCTTCCTGGGACATAGAGTAGGGAGTGGTAAGATCAGACCAGAATCTGCCAAAATGGAAACTATTCAGGTGTGGCCTGCCCCTGTTACCAGAAAGTAGGTGAGGGCATTCTTGGGGACAGCAGGGTACTATAGAAAGTTTGTTCCCAATTATAGTACAATAGCTGCTCCCCTCACAGACTTGACGAGAAAAAACAGGCCAGATAAGGTAGTGTGGACCTCAGTTTGCAGACAGACAGGCACTGTAAAAGCTTAAAGCTGCTTTGGGAGGACCCCCCCCCGTGTTAGCCAGTCCAGATTACAGCAAATGATTTGTTATGCAAGTGGATGCTTCAAACCATGGGTGGGGGCTGTACTCCTCCAGATTTCCTCAGAGGAAGAAGAGCACCCATTTGTAGATCGCAAGTGCAAACTCTAATCCAGGGAGGAATATTATGCATCTGTGGAAAAAGAATGTCTAGCCATAGTAAGTGCACTGCAGAAACTTCAGCTCTATCTGCATGGAAGGAAATTCACTGTAGTTACAGACCACAATCCCTTAGCATGGCTATATCATGCCAGCCAGCAAAATGCCAAGTTATTAAGGTGGAGCCTAGGGCTGCAGATATATGACATGACATTGCAGCACAGTAGTGGGGTCAGAAATCCAATGCATATGGGCTGTCAAGACAGGGTATAGGTTAATGTTTTCCGGGACAGGCCCATTTCTCTCAAGCAATGTTTTTCCAGGGTAACTTGAAAAACTAGCTTGAGATTCAAAGGGCGGAGAGATGTGATTATATGAGGTTGTGCCATTTGTGCCAAGGAGAGTAGGCCAGTGCATGTTTAATATATGCCAGCATAGCTAGCTGTAGGTTTGTAAACAATTTGATGTAATTTGACTATCATACTGATTTGTACAGATGCTTGTTTTAAAAATGTATTTGTAAAGTTGCTTGTGTTAAAAATGCATCAACATTGGGTCCTGTTGGACTGAATAATGATATATATGTATGCCAGAGAGTATTATTATTGTAACTTATTAAATGTATATGTTTTAACAGAGAATTCTGGAAGGAAAGAGGTTAATCTCAGTCCAGCTTATTTTGAAAAATAGGTTGAAAATTAAATTGGTTGGTTTAGGCCATAAATATTTTATCTTACAGATCTGATTGCAGTCAGAGACAAAATGTCTGGGAAAACCAGGACTAGGAATCTTACTTTATTGTCCTTAGGGGTGAACTAGTTGCTACCCTGGAAGGGGGCAGTTTTTGAAATTGTTTTATAGCTTTCAGATGCTGCAACAACTCTGGGTATGTATTGTACCAAAGTTAGGTGAACAGAGTTTGTCATTCTATAACCAGCACTGAAATGCTGTTCTAGATATTAGTGAGATATGTTCCTCTCGCAGCAGCACTTTCTTTTTCAGAACCTGACAGGAAAGATCTCTCACAGATATCTCACATTATCTCACACCTCATCTTGCCTTGCTGTAGTAAGCAACTTAACTAGGGAACAGTAATTCTTTAGTCAGTCAGGAAAATATAGTGAGATTAGTTAAGTGTTCTTTCTCTACATCTGTGTGAATCTAGCCAACTGTATTATTTTTTTATATCTCCTGTGATTGAAACTCTGATGTTTATTGTAATTGGATATTCAGCATTTTCATGATTTCTATTTTATTTATTATTAAAAATTTCTATACCCTTCATTGTGATTGGTCTTTTTGAAAATACTTTTAACATCTTAAGAGTACATATGCTTATTTCAGTAACACTTTGGCCGCTCCTGAAAGCCTTGCTGCATTGTTCAAACTCTACCATTTGTATTAGTATTAATTTTATTCAGTTTAATTGGGTACCTTTGTAAGACCGTTAAGAGTAGCTGACTGGTGGCAGCGTAATTACCTTATAGTCTGAGCAGAAGGAGCACAGCTGTTAAACCTGTGCCAGCCTTTTCCAGGTGTGTGTGGAACTCAAATATCCAAGTGTGTGTGTCAGCTACTTGGAACAGGGACACAAGAGTTCCAAAGTGGTTAGTGCATAATCTTATTTGGATCCTGGTGAGAGAGAGGGAAACCCAGCCCCAGAACATTAGTGTGTTCCCTGTCTGCTCTTAAGGGAAATTATGCTTGGTGCAGAGAGCTGCATCTGCAAATACTGTATGCATCCATTTTTGTTACTAGTGGTCAACCCTCACTGGTGTTAGTGGTGAGGATTGAGGCTCCTTGATTACTGGCCCAGAGTAGGGACCATCACAGGAATGTTATAAGTTAACACCTGAAGCTTACAGAAAAAAGTTTCATGAGCTTAGACATAAGGCAGTTGAAAGTGTATGTGATTATATTGCAGCGCTAAGCATTTATTTTCATAATTGGGTAAGTGGGTGTCAGGACATCACTTTTGAAAGGCTGTCAGACCTTTTGGTGAGGGAACAAACCCTTAGCACTTTGCCTGAGAACATGAGAATCTGGTTAACAGACCCAGGGGTGTAACTCTGCAGATGAGCTGGAGAGAAAAGGGGATCTCTACTTAGCAAGCAGATCACCACTGTACAAGAAGGGGATACTCAGTGCAGCACATGGATACAAGAGAACACATGGTGGGCAGCCTAAACCACCCCAACATAGTCCACCAGTAGTAGGGAAGCCACTACTTTAGGTACACAAGTTTCAGATGTTTTAAATGTAACCAGAGGAGCAATGTACCATACAAATGTCCACCAAAGCAAGCTGGGGAACAAAAGATGGGGGAGCCAGCATGTGTGGATAACAGTATGCCAGAGGTAAGTTGTTTAGAGACAACTGGGGTATGAAACTATCACCAGAGTTTGTATCTTTTCTTAGCACATGGAAAACAGGCCATTGCCAAGAGAGACTGCCTCTGATGTAACCTTTGATGTTCATCTTGTTACCCTGCTGCAGTCATCACAATTGGGTTATCCTGCCATCAGGCGGTCCCGCAGTCAGCCCGAATTCCAAAGTCTTGGTCCTGCGTCGGTTGCTGTCGCTTCTTCCCTGACGTCAGTGCACCAGGGGTATATAAGAGGCATCCAACGCCATTTTCTTCAGTCTTTCTTGTCACGCGGTGCCCGAAGCAGAAGCAGTTCGCAAGTGCCGGTCGGCCGACACCTGAGATTTTCGATTTGAATTTCACTCCGAAGTCTTCATTAAAGCTAAGTACCCTGTTGGGGAACATTTTCATGCCTCAGTCCGATGTCAGAAAAAGTTAACAATTGCATTTCTTGTGGGAAGCAAATACCTCATAAGGACTTCCATTCCTATTGTATTCCTTGCCTAGGCCCAGACCACGACATCACAGGTTGTCGGTTTTGCACTAGGTTTAATAAACGAACTATCAAATGCCATTTTGACTTCGCACGGCATTACTTTGGTAGGAAATTTAATTATATCATGCTGTCAGAGCAGCCGACGACCGCCATTCATAAAAAACGCAAGGATAAGGACAGGCAGCCTAGGAATAAGCCAGACACCGAGGCCTCAGTTGGGCCTGTCGCCAGTTCTCCAGTTTTCAGTGAGGAGCCTACGCAGCCCCTGATGACCGCAGAACTGGAACCCCAGACAGCTGAGGATTCCCAAGCAGACTCTACTAGGCCGATGCAGCCATCTACCGACACCGGAGCAGAACTAGATACCGGTGCAACTGAAACGCCTTCGGTTGCAGAAGGTGTCTTCAGACCGACTACACTCACCATTAAATCTTAAGCTAAACTTAAAACTCCTTTAAAACAAAAGAAAACTGTACATCAGTCTACAGTTCAAGGCCCCATGCCTAAGAAACAGATGCTTAAGATGGCTGAAGATTTGATTACCCTTATCAGAGGTTCCCATCCCCCTCCTGATAAAAGACCAAGACAAAAAGAGGATTATGCATCCTCTGACCAGGTTTCTCTCTCCTCAGATTCTTTTGAGGAACAGGATTACACTTTACCACCTTATGAGGATTCTGATGCTGAAGATTCTATTCCCTCAGCATCTCCCCCAGAAGACTACTCCTTTGGGGAAACTTTACATACCATGAGGGAACATTTCCACTGGGAAGGCCAGAATTACTCAGATTCTAAGAAAAGGCTCCGAGAGTTCCTTTTATTACCCCAGCACAGACCTCTTGCTATCCCTCATGTTTTAGATATTGTGGATGATGTTTACTTGGAGTCTAGTTTAAATCCAGACTCTCTACCTCCTGCTCCAGCCAAACCAGACGGATACTACAGAGTACCTGACTCACACAAATTCCTTTATAAAAGCCCTGTAGCTGACCCAGAAACAATTTCCTAGGGTCCTAAGGGAGCAAAAGCTTCTATGGCTAAAAATCCTGTGCCCTCTGAAAGGGATTCCAGAGCCCTAGATAGATGGGGAAAGAAAATATACACCTCAGCAACTCTGGCTATGAGAGCATTAAATTGCCAGTTTCACATGCTGAAATATCAACAATTCCTTAAGTCTCAGTTAAAACAAAAAATGAGCACACACTCAGGACAGCCTGAATTCAAGAAAATGCAGGATCTGTTGCATGCAGCTGAACAGGTGGGCAAACATGCTTTACAATGCGGATTTGATTCATTGGAAGCTTCCTGTAGAGCAGCTGTTACTGGATCTGTCATACGTAGACATGCTTGGTTAAAAGAACAAACCCTCCCTGACCATGTTAAAGCAAAATTATTGGATGCACCTTTACAACAGGATGTATTATTTGGTGTCAAAGCAGAAGAGGTTTTAAAGAAAATGGAGGATAAGGCAAAGTCTATGCAAACAGTCAAGGATTTTTTGCAGGTACAACCCCCTCATTTCAGCAGAAATTGGCCAACAAAAAACTGGTCCTTTCCAGCTTCAGACAGATCACAGAGGGGCAAATACAGATGCCCAAGGGGCAGAGGCCAGTCACAGGGCCCTTACAAACCTCGCCAATGGGGTTCTGCTACCCAGAAAGGAGGAGAAGACAGGCCCCAGGCTAGCAGAAGACAAACACAATGACTCTATCCTCAAACTACCAAGCAAATCTCTCCTGGCAACTCCCTTGGGAGGAAAACTAGCATTTTTTGCAGACAACTGGCACATCATCACAAAAGACAAATGGGTTCTAAACATTGTCTCTCAAGGATACAGATTCCACTTTCATACCTTACCAAAAATCAAAGGAATGCCAAACCTGCCACCAAATCAATGGTAGAGGCACAAAAACAAATTACAGATCTCATGAACATCAGAGCCATTCAACAGGTACCTGCACAGAAGCAAGGACAAGGATTTTACTCAAGGCTCTTCCTAGTCCCAAGAAAGGACAAAGCATGGAGACCCATTCTGGATCTTTCAATTCTGAACACCTATCTGCAAGTACCAAAATTCAGGATGCTAACACTACAGCAGCTTCTTCCCATGCTGGGCAAGAATGCTTGGATAGTCACTTTGGACCTCAAGGAGGCATACCTGCATGTCCCTATCAGACAAAATTGCAGAAGATACCTCCACTTCATTGCAGGTTCAACGCATTATCAATTCTCTGCACTGCCCTTTGGCTTATCTACTGCGCCCAGGGTCTTCACAAAATGCCTGGCACCAGTAATTCCATACTGCAAACAAAGAGGAATTCAAATATACCCATACCTGGACGACTGCCTTATTCAAGCAGAAAGCAAAGACATTCTTTTAAAGCATCTGGCATTTGTCAAACACCTTCTAAGTTGCCTAGGGTACACAATAAATGAAAAGAAATCAAAACTAGTACCCTCACAAAACATAATATTCCTGGGTGCCAGCTTGAATACAACGGCCCAGATGGCTTATCTCACACCAGACAAGCAACAACAGCTGTTTCAATATTTCAAAATCATGGCAACAAAGACCCAACTCCTTGCAAGAAAAATTCTGCAGGCCTAGGGATTCATGGCATCTTGCATACTACTACTACCATTTGCAAAACTGCATATGAGGAAATTACAATGGCACCTGAAAAGTGTATGGACTCAGCACAGCCACAGCTTGGAAACAATGATACCACTCATTCCCTGCCTTCAACAGGAGTTTCTATGGTGGGCACAGGCATGTCACCTCAACCAGGGTCAGCCTTTCACCTTACCCACAGCCAGGCAAACTATGACAACAGATGCATCGGACTATGCCTGGGGAGCACACATGGCAGGGCAGTGCATTCAGGGCAAATGGACTACAGATCAGAGACACCTGCATATCAATCAAAAAGAAATGCTAGCAGTGCAGAATGCCCTAACAGCTTTCAGGGACCTTCTACACCCAGGACAACTACTAATAAAGACGGACACTACTACAGTTATGTGGTACATAAATAAGCAAGGGGGCACACATTCCTACCCTCTATGCAGGCAAGCAATGACCTTGTGGAACACTGCACTGTCTTACCAGGTTCAATTACAAGCACAATTCCTGCCAGGAAAGAAAAACACATTGGCAGACGACCTAAGCAGAAACATCATGGACCCACACAAATGGAAACTAGATCCACAAGTATTTGCAATGATAGTTCAAAAATGGGACGCCCAGACATAGATCTGTTTGCCAGCCCCCACAACCACCAGCTTAAAAAATTTTGCACAAGGGCCTTCCATCCACTAGCTTGAAAAGTGGACGCCCTCTTATTCAGTTGGAAAACATTAACAGTGTATGCCTTCCCTCCACTGCCTCTTCTAGCAAAGGTACTGCTGAAAGTCAGATTAGAGAGGCCACAAATGATACTCGTTGCACCAGACTGGCCACGCCAGCATTGGTACCCAATTTTAAAGAACATGGCCCACGGCCCACCATGGATTTTGCCACAAATTCCTCACCTGCTCACCCAGCGAGACCATCAGATTCTACACAGCCAGCTCAAGACTTTAAACTTGGCTGCTTGGCAAATTACCTAAACAACCAGCCAACACCTTTATCCAAAGCTGTTGTGGATGTCATTCTGGAGGCCAGGAGGCCCAGCACCAGGAAAACCTATTCAGACAAATGGAAAAGATTTTGCGCCTGGAACCAGGCTAAAGGCCTAAACCCTCTTGATCCAAACATCCCTCAGATTCTACAATATTTAACTGAGATGTTACACAAAGGACTTTCCTTTTCATCTATTAAGATCCATGCCTCAGCAATTTCAGCTTATTACAGCACGGATCCTCCTTTATTTTCACATCCACTCCTAAGACAGTTCCTCAGAGGGGCTAAGAACTTAAGACCGCCAAGGAGAGCTCCAACACCTACTTGGGATCTCAACTTTGTTCTGGAAAAGCTTACACTGCCACCCTTTGAACCAGCTTTTTCAGCTGATTTAAAATTTCTTTCGTGGAAAACTGCCCTGCTACTAGCAATAACCTCAGCTAGAAGAGTCTCAGAGCTACAGGCACTAATGGCAGTGGAACCTTTCATTATTTTTCATCAAGACAGAGTCTCTCTATGAACTAATCCTTCCTTTATGTCAAAGGTGGTATCCAGTGTGGCCTTAAACCAAACCATTCACTTGCCCACCTTCTTCCCAAATCCCCAGAACAAAGGAGAAAGACACCTGCACTCTTTGGACATTCACAGGCAATTACGTTACTACTTGGATAAAACTAAGGCTTTCAGAAAAACAGACCAGCTTTTTGTAGCCTATGCTACAGGATCACAAGGAAAAGCTATCTCAAAACAGACCATTTCAAAATGGATAGGGCATTGCATACGTTTCTGTTACACACATCATGGGAAACCAGTACCAGCTAACATTAGGTCCCACTCCACCGGGGCTACAGCTACATCAGCAGCCTTTCTCAGGGGAGTGCCAACCAAGGATATTCTGGAAGCTGCTACTTGGAGTTCAGTGCACACCTTCACCAAACACTATCACTTACCTCTATACTCCAAGACTAGAGCTGGTTTTGCCACTGCAGTTTTGCATGGCCTACTAGCTTCTTCTAACCCTGTTTGACTCCACCTCCCATTCTTAGCTTTGGGATTCAACCCAAGTGTAATGACTGCAGCAGGGTAACACGATGAACATAGTACAGTTTTGTACCTACCATAAATGTAGATGTTCGAGTGTTCACCCTGCTGCAGTCCAGGTTACCCTCCCTCCATCCCCTCTGAACTAGCTGAACTTACCTCTACCACTTTATCCTGTACTACCTCTTTGGTGTATTTGCTTGTGCCTAAGGGTTTTGTTTGATTTTTATAAAGTTCATGTAAATATATATATATATATATATATATATATATATATATATATATATATATATATAGATATATATATATATATATATATATATATATATAGATATATATATATATATATATATATATATATATATATATATATTGCTTACCTATTGGCGGCACCTGACATCTGGGGCAAGAAAGACTGAAGAAAATGGCGTCGGATGCCTCTTATATACCCCTGGTGCACTGATGTCAGGGAAGAAGCGACAGCAACCGACGCCGGACCAAGACTTTGGAATTCGGGCCGACTGCGGGACCGCTTGACGGCAGGATAACCCAAGTGTGATGACCGCAGCAGGGTGAACACTCGAACATCTACATGTATGGTAGGTACAAAACTGTACTTTAAGCCTGCTGTGGTTAAAGAAGAGGAGTACTTGCATGGGCAGTCCACTCCAGTCACAGCTTTAGGAGGGCCCTCATTCTAAATACCTTTGGCCAGGATTCACCTTGTCTGGGAGGGTGGAAAAGGAAGCAAGCAAGTAGGTGTGTTTGAGCGGGTGCACTTTGGATACTTGAAATTTCACAATGTCGAACCTCTGAATAACAAAAACCAGAGGATTGAAGTTTTGAAATCTTGAACCTTTTCAATGGAGATCACTGTACAGTTCAGAACATGACCTTTACCATTCTTTTCACTGTAGTGTAATCTCTGAGTTGGTATATTTAAGTAGCAGGGGGTGTAGGGAGGTGCAGCCTCCTACAAGGGGGGTGCAGGAGGGCTTGCCTCCCTGCAAATACATGAAATTAGTAGTGTTTACCTTTTGGAGGTTTATGTTTTCTTGGTTCCAGATTTCAAAACTTTGGTCCAAACTGCATCTGTTTGAGGATACCCCTGCAGATGTCTTGATAAGGAATGATTTGATTTTGATAATGCAGTACCTTGTGTGCATGCAACTACATTCAGCTGGGCTTTGGAGATAGGCATGTGGGTCTGGTAGCCTGGGGGAGACCCAGACGGACTCCACACCTGAAGCCGGGGCTGGTGATGTGGCTATTTCAGAGAGGGAGCTACCCTGTAACAGTGAGCCTGAAGGTGAGCCTCAACTGCTGATAGGTACTGATGTTGCCTTGGAGAGGGTGACCGCAAGGCCAGAAGTGAGTGGTCACACCCAGGCTGACAGTGAGACACTGCTGTCAGAATATATCAAACTTCCTATGAAAGGGGAGCTGGTCACAAAGATAGAGTTGAGACAGGCTCATGTTTCAGACCCTACATTACAAGACTTTAAGGAGGTAGCTAAGGAGGCAGTCATTATAACCTAATCTATAACCGCTATAGCTTCTGGGGGCGCCAGCTTAATTGAGTTATTTCTTAAGTAGTTATTACTGCTGTCTTGGTTAGCTCAATAAAGGTGTATTGGAAGGATGCAAGAAAAAATAAAGCTGAACCACACTGAATTTTTTTCTTTAGTCATACTTTCTATTCAAGCCATCATTGGATGAAAAGTTATGGGCAGTCACGGTGGTGCAGTGGTTAGCGTTGCCACTTCACAGCAAGAGGCTCTCTGGTTTGATTTTCGGCTGGGGTGCCTTCTGTGCGAGTCTGCATGTCCTCCCCATGGTTGCATGGGTTTCCTCTGGGTGCTCTGGTTTCCTCCCACATCCCAAAGACATGCAGTAGGTGGATTGGACACTCTAAATTGGCCATAGGTGTGAGTGTATGCGTGTGCGTGTGCCTTCTGTGGAAGGTTGGGCGCCAGGCTGGCAACTCGACACTGTAAAACTCCACTGCCAATCATGAGTGGACAGATGATCCTCTGTGGTGACCCCTAACTGGGAAAAGATGAAAGAAGAAGAAAATTGGATGAAAAGTTATGTAAAAAGAAGAAAAAAAAATGAAAATGCATATCAAAGTACATAGAATGTTATGACTTCTTGAAAAAAGCTGAAAAGTAAGCCAGAATGTGAGGAGAGGAAGAAAAAAGTAGTGTGCATTCTATGGGGCATTCAAGATCAGAAAACAAAGAGGAGCATTGGAGGATATTTGTGTGGGAGGTACTGAAAAAGCAGGCACTGCCTAGGGTGCAATTTCACCTAAGTCCAGCCCTATATGTTGAGTTATTGTAGTGTATCATTGTTGCAACCAAATGCCAGTAACTGTGAATGTCCTTTTACGAGATGAGCCAACATAGTGTGGTGCATAGCACTGTTGTAAAGTAAGAGCAGTGTAGCTACAGATCAGTCTGTGTGTTCTACTACTAAAAGTTTGCAGTACGAACTAAAAGGTTGCTTACGAGGTGCCAGTGACAGGGTGATGCTTAGACTGAAAGCGTATGTGAGGCCCCCAATTTGACACTTGCTGGGGGCCTCCAAAATGCTAACAGTGGCCCTGTAAGTGGGTTGAGGACCCAGCCTGTTATAACCTATGCCAGGGATGCATACTAATGGTGGTGGGGGGGTGTATGTACCCCTGTTGGTTAGTGTGTGTCCACACAAAGCCGGGAACCCCTGGGTCAGTAAGCTGCTGTCCATTTGCCTAGCTTGGGTTACCTGGGATAGCTCTGTTGAGCAAAAGTAAAACATAAAACCAATCATCCTGCCAAACATGAACTAAAATTTGCTACACTCAGTGTAGATTCACTTACGGGATACAACTTATAAGTGGATGCCATGATGGTAAGGAGAAGGCTGGACACCCTTTGTATCCATGCTACAAGCTGGCAGGACAGTGCAGCAAAGTCTACTATACAGGAAGAAGACAAACTCGAAATAGTGTGGGAAGTGTGATGAGGAAGACGCTTCAGAAGAAAGTTAGGGATGCCATCAACATTAGTGATAGATTCATGGTAATAAGACTCCAATGTATGGAGAGAGCACTATTCATAATCTCAGCCTATGCCCCACAGCAAGGTTGTGATAGTGAAGAAAAAAGTGCACTCAAAGGCAGTTGCAGGACTTGCTCGATAAAGCAGAACAGTATGAATTAATGTTGATGATTGATGGGTGACCTGAATTCACATACCGGGACAGACAGAACTGATTTGAGGTATGCCTTGATCTGTATGGATAGGACAGCAGGAATAAAGGAGAGGTTATTCTAGACTTCTGTCTAGCAAATGGCTTGATGGTGGCCAACAAGTGTTTTAGCATGAGAAACAGTCACAAGATCAAATACAAGAGTGGCCAACATACAACTAAGGTAGACTACCTCCTAGTAGAGTCAGTGATTGCAAAGCCATCTCCAGTGAAACAGTAGATCCACATCATAAACCACTGGTTGTCACAATCAGCTGTAAGCAGTGGTCAAAGAAGGCTCTAAGATCAATAGAGACTAGGCAGAATACCTGGAAGTTGACTGGAGAACAAGCACAAGAGTTTGAGGAATTACTCCGGTTTCTAGCACCTCAGCAAGAAGAGGGCATAGGTGGAGAGGAAGAAAATGGCAGTAGCTCAAAACAGCATTGTGTTGAGTACTATAGAACAGGTACGTGGCTGAGCCAGGTATGGAAGTAAGGTACATAATGAAAGCTGGTGACGGAATGCAGAAGTCTAGGAAGTCATCAAAAGAACGAAGTGCAGGAAAAAGTGGAAGATGGAAAAGATGGACCAGGCTAAGAAGTGCACTGGTTAACTAGCAAAGAGTCTAAGAGAGGAGTTGCAATAGCAAAGAACAAGGCATCACAGGCACTGTACCTGCTTCTGTAAAGTGACTCTGTGGATGGCACAAGCACATTCTATCAGGTTGCAAAGCAAAGACAGAAAGATAAAGAAGGTAGTCGATAGTCAGACACTGAGGGAGGCTAGCTACAATCTGCTGATCAGCCCACAGGAAATCAGAGGCAGATGGAAAGAGTACTTTCAGCAGCTCCTGAATGAAGAAATCCTCTGCTTCGTTTACAGCCTATGATGAAAGAAGAGGAGGAACCCACCCTAAAAGAAGTAAGCGATTTTTGATATAACTATAGAAGGCTTTGTGGTTACCACCCCCCCCCCCCCCCGCAAAAGTAACCACCATGAAAAATGTCTCCAAAGCTAACTTTGGGCTCCTAAAAACAGAGGTGGCTAACTTCACGGCAACCATGTCAATGGAAAATAGATGCATGACTGCAGAATCATACACCAATGCACTGTGCGAACATGTACATAAATGCATGGAACTAGCCACACCCAACAGAACCAAGATGCTCTCCTCCAAAAAAAGGAAGCCAATCTGGTGGTCCCCTGCCATTAATAAACTCTACAACAGAAGGAAGAAACTGTTGCAGAAAAAGGTGAAGTCCCAAGACTGGAAAAACTCCCTTATTAGCCTTAATAAAATGTTGACATCCCTCATCAAAACCTCTAAAGCCAGCTATGAAGGCAGAATTGCGGCAGACACTAAAAACAACCAGAAAGCCTTCTATAGTTATATCTAAAATCTCCATGGCAATACCCAAGTTTGCTCCGAGTTATTGCACAATGGTACC
Source organism: Protopterus annectens (assembly GCF_019279795.1). Taxonomy (NCBI): domain Eukaryota; kingdom Metazoa; phylum Chordata; order Ceratodontiformes; family Protopteridae; genus Protopterus; species Protopterus annectens. The sequence goes on from NC_056741.1 coordinate 1,826,299,363, forward strand.
TCCTATACTGAGCCAACAAATATTACCAACATTCTGGCCGAAAGATTCAGTGCCAACTTTACCCCTCTCTGCCCCCCCAAAGGACCAATCACAATACCAGAGGAATGCCAGGCACCCAGCATTACTGCAGCACAGGTTAAACCTGCATTGTCCAAGGCCAAGAATACAGCTTCCATGGAACCCAACAATATCCTTGGATGTGTTCTACATGAACTACAAAGTGAACTGGCACCACATCTGTGTGCCCTGTTTAATCACAGCCTCACCTCAGGCTTTGTCCTACCGAATGGTGCACTGCTGCAGTCATCCCTCTCCATAAAGGAGGAGCAACTACAGACCCTTGGAATTATCACTCCATTAGCCTGACAAGTCTGATATGTAAGGCTGTGGAGCTCATCATCATGGCCCTAATTAACAAAGATATAGGGAATCTCCAAACTCTAGATCCCATGCAATTTGGTTTTGTGAAAGGCAGATCGTGCCTGTTCAACCTGGTTGACTTCTTTGAGTCACTCATCAAAGCTGTGGATGAGGCCAAGCCAATTCATACAGCCTACCTCGATCTGGCCAAGGCCTTTGATACCATTCTTCACTCAAGAGTTATTGATAAACTCACCGAACTAGGCATCAACCCCTATATCAATAGGTGGGTTGCAAACTGGCTCACAGATAGAACCCACAGTGTGAAAGTAGCGGACTCCAAGTCACACTGTCGACCAGTCATGAGTGGAGTCCCACAGGGATCAGTCCTGGGTCCTCTCCTGTTTGGCATCTACATCTCAGAAGTCCAGGCCAACATGGAGGGGGCTCTGGCTGACCAGGTTCACAGACAACTGCAAGCTGGGAGCCATTATTAACTCCCCAAGTGATGTGGACATCCTACAGAAAGGCCTCACTGAGGCCAATGACTGGTGTCGAAACCATGGCTTTAAGCTTAATGCCAAAAAATTCATCATCATCCCCTTTGGGAAAAACTCAGTTCCCTCTAATTATCACTTGATTGGAGCCCACTGAACACCGAAGGCGTTATAAGAGATCTGGGGACACTGGTTGACAGCAACCTCTCCTTCGACCACCACATTGTCACTGTGGTCAGAAAGTCCCTCTATGTGGCATATCTCATTCCCAAGGGTTTTGCATCCAGGAAGAAAGAGGTCATCATCTCTCTACTCTTCCCTCATTGGCCTAATGAGGGAAGAGGTCATCATCTCTCTACTCTTCCCTCATTAGGCCAATCATTGAGTATTATGCCCCCTTAGGCATGTACCTCACTAGACACATGCAACAGCTGGAAAGGCCAAAAAAGTACCTCACGAAGAGGATCCTAGGCCTTAAACACATGCCGCACATGGACAGACTAAAAAAAACTACAGCTATTCTCTGTCTCAAATCATCTACTAAGAGGCGATCTCTGCTTACAAAGCCATGTCTGACTCAGCTCTGTTAGAAATGCTACATCTAAAGAAATCCCAATCCCTCCACACCACATGCTACAGAGACCTCAATCTCATTACCACAATCAACAGAACATGCTGGAGGGAAAGGTTCATAACCCATAGACTGCCCATGCTCTGGAAAAGACTTCCCATACATGTCAAGCAGGGCACCTCACTGGCCTTCTTCAAGAGAAATCTTGATGAGTGTGTGGGAAATAGTTCACCCCGGTGATCACTCCAGTGGCTCTACTTGATAGAGGCACTGGGAACTACCATCGGGTGCCACGATGCCAGGGCACTTCTATGGGCTAGGCTTGTAAAGGCTCCATGGCCATTAGCCTAGTACACACCCATGAACCTAGGAAGAACAGCACTAATGAAAATTAAGTTGGGGAAACAGCAGGCTTAGATTAGGTCACAGCAGACAAGGCCAATACATTCTATGAGGTAGAGGAGAAAATAGCACCTTAGGGTACTCATTGCAGTATAGAGAGAAAGGCTTATTCCAAATGACTGGAGAATAAGCATGCTAGTGCCAGTGTACAAGAACAAAGGGAACATTGCACCTCCAAGATGGCTGCACATTGAATAACAGCTTAATTCTAGATATCCCACTGTGAAAACAGAAACTTAGCAGAGAAAGCCAGTGGAACTAACTTTCTGAATAAATTTCAGTACCTGGCTAGTAAAGGCACTAACTGGATGCCAGGAAAAGAAGAAATACAGAGGACCTGAAGGAAAATCCACTACAAACGGTAGAGAAGAAATACTGACTGGGAGAAATACTGCAGCTGTAAAACAAAAAGCAGTGCAAGTTCCAGAGATGACTTACAGTAACCTAGAGGAAGGTATAAGGCAACTGAACACAGACTGGATTAAAATAAATGAAACAGCAATGGACTGTATAAACTCAAACAATAAAAGGCTGGAAAAATGGAAAAAGCTTTAAACATATAGTCAGATAAGGTGATAAAACTACAAAACTCAGAGGTCAAAATGAAGAAAATGCTAGATGAATATGAGACTGCACAAGAAGAGATGTTTCAAAAAATAAAAGAGTTAGAGGACAGATCACATAGGCAAACCTGAGATTTCCTGCTGTACCAGAAAGCTGGAAGGAACAGACTGTATTAATTTTATGAAACAGAAATAAGCAACTGTAGTGGTATTCCACAACATGAATTGTTAATTGAAAGGGCACATTGTGTGTATGTTCCAAACCTGGCTATGAGAAAGCAACATAGACTTTTAATAGTAAAGATGCAATCTTACAAGCAGAAAGAGTTGATTCTGACAAAACAGTGGCAGAAGGAAAAAGTACTACAAGTGGGAGAGAGCAAAATTTGTGGAGAATGACTACTCATTGTACACCAGGCAGAAGAGGAGTCAATTTATTCCATTATTCAGGGAATGTTTAGGCACAGGCCTGAAATTCAAACTGCTATACCCAGCTATCTTAAAAATATTTTTCCCTGGAGGGACAAAATCATTTTTTGATGAAGTACATGCTAAGAAAGAAATAAAAAAGTTTGTCCAATAAAAATGTGCTGTAAAACAGAAGGAGATTCTGCTTTTGTTCTTCTGGTAATAAAAACCTAGCAGAATCTAGAGTACTTTGAACAGGAATAAAACCAGTAGCTTGGAAATTGACACATGTGAGATTACAAAGCAATGATTGTATTTGTGAAACATGACAGAACAAGAAAAATTGGAAATATTGGACTTTCTTCGACTTTGTTAAACTTGTAGGGGGTTCTAAGGCATATGTCCTACTTTATGTCATTAATATTCTGAAAATACTCAGGAGAAAGGAAGAGTAGGGGGAAAGTTAACTAAGTAAATCAAATGTTGTTCTTAATGGTACTATTTTAATAGTGCATGATTTTCTTTGCATGCTATGAAGTAAAATTGTCTCAGTTATTTTTAAGTGTAATGGGGATACTAATTTAAACAGGTGCTCCTGTTTTTTTTCTTTCTTTCTCCCTTCTTCTCTTTCTTGTTGTGTAGTTTTAAAAAATGTAGGCATTGTAAAGTAAAAAAAAAGATGAAAAATCTGATTAAAAGAGCATGACAAAAGAAAAATTGTGCACTTTTTCTCATTCTTGCATAGGGGTGACTGGGTTAATGACCTTACATTAATCTAGTAACAAGTTTTAAGAGAAAGCAAGTAAATGAAAAAGCATACTTAATGGTATGCTTAATGCTTAATGGGTGGCAGAGTGGTGCAGCGGTTAACGCTGTCACCTCACAGCAAGAGGTTCACCGGTTCGATTCTCAGCTGGGGTGCCTTCTGTGTGGAGTTTGCATGTTCTCCCTGTGTTCGCGTGGGTTTCCTCCGGGTATTCCGGTTTCCTCCCACATTCCAAAGACATGCATCTGGAGCATTTCTCCCCGGGCCTCCGCTGAAAACAGGCTCTGTGGAACCTAGTCGGACTTTCCCGGTCAACAAATGATAAAAAAAAAAAATACTGAATAGTATAAGGCTTTTTGCTAGTAAACAAATATATTCTTGGCAGTTTTGTATCTGGTTCTCATGTCTCTAGGAGACCATCTGAGAAAGAGAAATGGCTTGGAGATTTTTTTCTTGAAGCATTCAAGTGTTTTCCCAGCTGAGACAGCTATAAAAATAATACAAAACCAGACAGCACTTAGTAGAAGCACAGGCTGTGTACCATTTGTCTTAGCATGGATGTCCTTTATTTTAGGTTATCTCAAGTGTGTGTGTGTGTGTGTGTGTGTGTGTGTGTGTGTGTGTGTGTGTGGCTATCAGTTTGGAACATTTGTTCCTGTTAGTAGGTAAAACTTTAATATTTTAAGTTGTACATAGTTTTGTGTGTTGTCATTAAGTTAAGATGTTTTAGTGGGGTATTGGGGGTGTGTTTGTTTGCTTGTTTGTTTTTGAGGGCTTTCAATAAATAAATAGTTTTATAAGATGTGACATAGGCTCAAATGCAGAGGACAAGAAACAACTGTATAAAAGATTAACCTGCCTTTGGTTAACAGTATTTTAAGAGAAGGATAAGTACTGATATCCTGGAAGAAAGTGGTGGTAGCTGTAATACCTAAAGTTGGTGAAGATCCATCACATCCAGTTTCATGTAGGCCCATTTCAATATTAAACCACGATTATAAAGTGTTTATGTCTATAATGGCTAAAAGACTGTCAAAAGTGATGCCAGAATTGATAGAAATGGAGCATTGTGGTTTTTATGGAGGAGAGGGAAACATTTAACAACATTATCAGAACACTGATGATCCAGAGGGATGAAGAATGTAAGAAAATACCACTGCTGTTGGTGGGCCTTGATGCAGAGAAAGCATTTGACAGAGTCAGCTGGGACTTTATAAGCAGGACAATGGAAGCATTTGTATTCCCTGATAAAATTATAAGGTTGATCAGGAGGATATATGAGAGATTGGAGGTGAAAATTAAAGTGGGTGGGGTCATCTGTAATAATTTCTGCTTGAGCAGAGGAACCAGGCAGGGGTATCCTCTCTCCCTTTAGTTATTTGCACTATATTTTGAACCACTGGCAAAGAGAATAAGGTATTCAGAAATTCAGGGATATAATTGGTGTGGTAGTCAAGAAAAATTGGCTCTATTTTCAAATGATCTTATTTCATACCTGACAAAACCAGAAAGGGATATTACAGTATTGTGGAACATTTTGAGACAGTTGCAGATCTTTTCAGGATACACAATTAATGAAGCTAAAACAAAGGCAGCAGTGGTAAACTGTGTACCCACACACAAATTTGTTAAGCAACATCCATATTTAGTGGTGTGACATCCCTCCTCTGGGCCAGTAATCAAGGAGCCTCAATCCTCACCACTCACACTGGTGAGGGATGTTCACTTGGAACAAAAATAAATACACATATTCTCTCCAGATGCAGCTCCCTGCACCAAGCACAATTTTCCTTAAGAGCACACAGGGAACACACTCCCATCCTGAGGATGTTTCCTCTCGCAAATAAGAATCCATAATGACCACAGCTGTAGAGATGAGTCCTCAGCTGAGTGTCCCAAGCCATATCCTCCACCACCCTCTCTGTGAAACCACTGCTCTGTGTCCCTGCTCCAAGTAGCTGACACACTAACACATTTTGAGATTTGATTTACACACACACACACACACACACACACACACACACACACACACACACACACACACACAAAAAACTGAGAAAGGCTGTACAGATTTACCAGCTATGCCCCTGTGCCCAGATTATAAGATAGATCCTGCCATCAGAGCACTCCAAAGCCAGTTACTCTAAGGCTGTTACAAAGGTACACAATTATACTGAGTAAAATTAATAGTAATACAAATGGCAGTGTTTGACCAATGCAGCAAGGCTTTCAGGAGCAGCCAAGGTGTCACCAAATAAATACACTAGGCTATCTGCCCTAGGGCATTTATAAGCCTAGCCAGAGTGTATTTGGCTTCCGCCTCCCTATTAGATTAGCCTACTGTGCCTCTTTAAAGTAGGTCACAGAAGGTACCCTTTTAAGATTAGTTTACTGTGCCTCTGTCTAGCAGGGACACAGAAGAGATCCCAGGGGTGAATTTACGATCTCCCATCCACACGTCCAGATTTCGCTTGAAGAGGGTCAGCGAGGGGCTATGTCTAATATGAATTGGGATTCTATTCCAGAGTGAGGGGAGCCTCTGGGAAATGAATCTGTCCCTCCAGCATGTCATATTTATTTTGTGCTGAGGTTTAGGTCCCTGGATCATGTAGCTCTAAGGGACTTGGATTTTTTGAGGTGGAGCATGTCCATTAATTCTGGGTTTGACATGGCTTTGTACGTCAGGCATAGATCGCCTCTGAGTGGGCAGTAAGCAACTGAGTAGAGCTAGAGTTTCTTTAGTCGAGCTGCATAGGACATCTGTTTGTAGCCCATGATCCTCTTGGTGAGGTACTTTTGGGGTCTTTCCAGTTGCTGCAGGTGTCGGGTAAGGTACATCCCAAAAGGGGCATTGTACTCAATTATGGGCCTGATGAGTGATGAGTAGAGGGGCACAATGACCTCTCTTGATCTAGATGCGAACCCTTTCATGATAAGGTGGGCTATATAGAAGGTCTTTCTAACCACTTTGGCAACGTGATTATCAAAGGAGAGATTACTATCATTCGTTTGTCCCCAAATCTCTAATTACTTCTTCTGTACTTAATGGATTACCACCTATGTGGTAATTTGTGGGCACCTTGTTTTTCCTAAAGGGGATGTCTATGCACTTTTTAGCATTTATCTTGAGGTCGTGGCTCTGGCACCAAGCATCCGTCTCTGTGAGACCCTTTTGGAGGATGCTTGTGTCAGCTGGAGATTCGATTATGGCCCCCAGTTTGCAGTCATCTGCGAACTTTGTCAGCCATAATCCCCCCGTGTTAGCCTGAACCTCAGATAAGTATATACCAAACAAGAGAGGTCCCAGAACTGAGACCTGTGGGATGCCACTTGTAACTGGTTTGGATTCGGACATGGCACCTGTGATTCTGACCATGTGGGTTCTATCTCTGAGCCAGTTTGCAACCCATCTTGTGATACAGGGGTTGATATTTAAGCTGGTAAGCTTATTTATGATGCCCGAGAGGGGTATTGTGTCGAAGGCTTTTGCGAGGTCCAGGTAGGCTGTGTGGACTACCTTGCCCTCATCTATGGCTTTGGTAACTGTTTCAAAGAAATCAACTAGGTTTAAGAGGCAAGATCTGCCCTTAACAAAGCTGAATTGGGTAGGGTCCAGTGTCTGGAGGCTCCCAATGTCTTTGTTTATGAGTTCCATGATAATATGCTCCATAGCTTTACAGACCAGACTAGTCAGGCTTATGGGGCGATAGTTTCCGGGGTCCGTTGTGGCACCACCTTTGTGGAGTGGGACCACTGTAGCTGTATGCCATTCTTTGGGTACATATCCTGTAGTAAGGCTAAGTTTGAACAGTGACTTAATGTGAGGGTTCAGTTCTTCTTGGAGCTCATGTAAGACACAGCCTGGGACACCGTCTGGTCCCATAGATGCTGTGTTTTTTGTTTTGGAGAGGGCAGCTTTCACCTGTGCATCTGTGATGTCAGGGAGGTTACATTCAGTTGGGATATGCATTTGCTCCTTTGGGGGGGAAGAAGTTTGCACTGCATCTGTCTGCCAGGATGTTGGCTATGTCTGAAACCATGTGTGCGGATCCTGGCACCCGACAGGCAGCTTACAGTGACCTTCTCCTTGTTCAGTGTGTTGAGCGGGATGTCAGTATGACGGACAATAGAGTCCCCTATAACAAGTGTATTTGGTGTGTAGTTTGGCCTCAAGGGCTGTGACTGTGAAGCACACTGATTTTGTGAGATATGTGATTCGTGGGTATTGTTGAGGGGTGGCTGTTGCCTGGATATCTGCTTAGGAGGTCTGTTTAGGCAAATTTTTATTTAGAGCCTCCGAGTATGTTTTTGTGTGTTTATGTGTTGGGTATGCAGATGCAGTAGGTCTGTGTGAGACTGGGTTTGTGGTGTGGGTGGTTATCTTTTCCTCCTGACTGACTGTGCCAGTCTTGGGTTGAGAGAGCTCTGCCTTCAGTTTGGCTGTGTAACTGCATCTCTCACATGTATTAGAGTTTGTTGGAAGGAGGAGGGTAGTTGTCTGTGTACATAAGGCAATTGTAACATTGCCACAAAATTCCCAGATTCACCAGCTGGACTGGAGAGTAACCTTGAAACTGATCCTTGGACATACCAGATTAGTATAGGGAACTGTTTTTTTACTGATCAGATTAGGGGAAGGGAACTGATTTTTCACTTGATCAGGAAGGACCAATCGGGAGCCTAAATCTTATGAGAAGTCAAGGAGGGTGTAGTGCTTTTAGTTGGTTAGTGTTTCCTTATAAGAGCTGAGCAAGTGCAGGGCTTTAGAAAGAGAATAGAGTGAATACTTTGAGAGTTTGAACAGTTCTAAGGGAAAAAGTGAAGAGCAGACTTTGTGGAGCCTGGAATAGTTTAAACCTGTTTAGGTGGCGCTGCCCGACGCTGCTCAGTGCGCAAAACCTCGCAAAAAGAGAGTTGTAGGGTTTTAAGAGAGAGAGAAATCAAGGAGTTTAGAAATGACCCAAAATGGCCAATAAAACAACAGCTTCTAGGTAGTTACCACTCCTCCAGGGACAGGCAGGCTGTTCAGTGTTTACCACTCCCACTGGTGAACACAGAGACTTCCCTTTAGCCCAAGCAAGCACTGGCCTTCTAGAAACTTCCAAACAGTTCAGAACAGCAAATCTGTAACTGAACTTTCTTAACTTTCAAAAAGTGGGAAAAAAGCAAGACTTTTTTATTTTTGTTGTACTTTATGGCCTTTGTTTTTGTCGATGGAAAGATTCACACAGATACAGAAAACAATATTTAACTAATCTCACTATATTTTCCTGACTGATCTAAGGAATTACTGACCCCTAGTTCACTTTCTAGAGCAAGGTAAGATGAAGTGGGTGAGTGGTCATTCTTTGTCAAATTTCACAAACGGACTGCCATAAGACTTCTTTCTCATCTAGTATTAAAACATGACTTCAGTGCTGGATTACAAAATGACATCAGATACATCTGGTTACCTGACTTCTGGTTCCCACAATACCCCCTTTAAAAAAACTGAACCAGAATCTAGCACGTGTGTGTCATAATACACACACATAGAGCTTTGCTAAGATGTATTACAGCAAGTGGAAGTTATAAAACCATTTCAAAAGCTTCCACCCATCCTGGGTAGCAATTAGTTCACCCCTAAGGACAATACAGTAGGATTCCTAGTCCTGGGTTTTACAAACCTTTTGTCTCTTGCTGCAGTCTGAATTGTAAGATGCAATCTTTATGGCCTAAACCAGGTAATTTAATTTCAAGCTATTTTTCAAAATTAGCTGGACTGAGATTAGCCTCTTCTCTTCCAGTATCTTCTGTTACAATATATTCATTTCAGCAGTTACAATACAGTCTGATATACAGGTGTATTCTTTTCTGTCCAGCAGGACTCACTCTTGATAATTTTTAACACGAGTAGCTTTACAAATATATTTTAGCACTGAACCTATCTGCCAACATCCTGGCAGATAGGTTCAGTTCTACCTTTACCCCCCTCTCACCCCCTTAAGGGGTCCATAACTATACAGGAAGAATGCAGAGTCCCTGTAATCACAACAATGCAGGTAAAAGCTGCACTTTCTAAAGCCAAAAACACAGCATCCATGGGACCAGACAACATCCCAGGCTGCGCTTTACACAAACTTCAGAACAAACTGACTCCCCACCTAAGCACCATGTTCAATCATAGCCTCACGTCAGGCTTTGTGCCCACTGAATGGCGCACAGCAACAGTTATCCCACTCCACAAAGGGGCAGCCACCACTGGTCCCGGGAGCTATCGCCCTATTACACTGACGAGTCTGGTCTGTAAAGCCATGGAACGTATCATCATGGAACTCATAAACAAAGACATTGGTAACCTCCAAACTCTGGACCCCACCCAGTTCGGGTTTGTGAGAGGCAGATCATACCTCCTGAACCTGATCAACTTCTTTGAGGCAGTTACCAAAGCTGTAGACAAGGGTAAGGTGGTTCATACAGCCTATCTTGACCTCACCAAGGTTTTCGACACCAGCCCCCATTCTGGAATTATAGCTAAACTCACTAAACTAGGTATAAATCCCTACATCACAAGATGGGTTGCCAACTGGCATACTGACAGAACCCACACTGTAAAAGTTGCAGACTCCAAATCTGACCAGTGACATGTGGAGTACCACCACAGGGTTCAGTCCTGGGACCTCTCTTGTTTGGTATCTACTTCTCTTAAGTACAGGCTAACACAGAAGGCCTTTGGCTAATGAAGTTCGCAGATGACTGCAAACTAAGAGCCATAGTTGAGTCCCCAAATGATGTGGACATCTTACAGAAGAGTCTCACTGAGACAGATGCCTGGTGTCAGAGCCATGGCCTCAAGCTCAATGGCAAAAGTGCATTGTCATCCCCTTTGGTAAAAACTCTGTACCCATGAACTACCACATATGCAGCAGTCTACTTAATGCCGAATGTGTGGTAAGAGACCTTGGGACTCAGGTGGACAGTAGTCTCTATTTGATGATCACATTGCCATAGTAGTCAGGAAATCCTTCTACGTGGCACACCTCATCACAAAAGGGTTCTCATCCAGGAAAAAAAGAGGTCATTGTTCCCCTCTACTCGACACTCATTAGACCCATTATAGAGTACAATGCCCCTTTTTGGAATGTACCTCACAAGACATCTGCAGCAGCTGGAAAGGCCACAGAAGTACCTCACAGTGCTTCCATTTTCTTAGTTTTTTTAGAGGATTACTGGCCTCAAACAGATGCCTACACTGACCATCTCAAAAAACTCCAGCTTTACTCCATAGCATATCGCCTACTTTGAGGTGATCTCTGCCTGACATATAAAGCTATGTCAAACCCAGAACTGTAGGACATGCTACACCTAATGAAATCCCAATCCCTCCAAGCAACACACTCTAGGGACCTAAACCTTGTCACCACAATAAACAGGAGGGATAGATTCCTTTCCCAGAGACTACCCATACTCTGGAACAAGCTACCCATCTATGTCAAGCAAAGTTCCTCATTAGCACTCTTCAAGAAAAATCTTGATGAGTGGATGGGAAATAGGAAATACACCCCAGGGATCACTTCTGTGGCTCTGCTCGACAGGGGCACAGGAAAATAGCTTTCTTGGATGGCGTAAGCCAGGGAACCTTGTTGGCTAGACTTACTTAGGCCCTTGGGCCGATAGCCTAGTACCTACCTATGAACCTATAAACACAAGCACCTGTACAAATCAGTTTGTTATACAAATGACATATAATTCTTTACAAAACTGCAGTTAGCTATGCCGGCATATGTTACACATACACTGCCCTACTTCTGGCTTAGCTGGCAATACCTCACATCATCACAATGCGGACATGATAAAATTAAGTATTTAGGAGTATGGATTAAAAATGATTCTGCATGTGGCAGCTAAGGATATGTGGGAAGAGACTAAACAAAAGATAATACAAAAACTAAGAAAATGGAAGCACTGTTATATAGATATCGATAGTAAGATACAAGCACATAAAATATTTTTAGTCCCTTTAGTCTTTTACACAGGTCAGACATATTTTTATCAACCAGAGGAAAGATTGTGGATAGCAGTCAACAAAGAGCTGAAGGATTTTATCTGGGAGGGGAAGATGTTAGGAGTCAGGTGGGGTAAAGCTGATTCTTCTAATAGAGAGGCAGATTGGGATTACCCGATTTGAAAGGTATTTCAGAACAACACAGTTAAGGCCCCGTACATAGCACAAGCAGAAAAGTATAATTCAAGGTGGAAAAAGATGATGATGATTAAACAAGGGGAACTCAAGAAACAGGGAGAGACTTGGATTTTGGATGCAGAACTTTAAGGAGAATAACAGTAATCATACCAAATATTATATTCATAAAATAGCAGAAAGTATTCTAAGAACTAAGCCAACACGGGAATGGAGAAAGGAGATTCTGCCAGAGATGACTGCAATTAGGGATACAGGCAATAGGCAAGAGGGGGCTGGAATTTATTGGAGAAAACTGGAAAAGTAATGAAGGTATTGAGAGCAAATAACTAGAGAGAAATGCAATAAAATGGGAAGACACCAATAATTTATTCGGACTACAGGTTAGAGATTGCCTTCCCTGTCAAGGACTGATATCAAGGTATAGGCAAGGAGAAAGAAATAGGGGGTCCTAAACAAAATACCAGCAATTGTAGAGTTTTTTGTAGAATTTACAACAGAAGCTGCTGTTAAAAAAGGAATAATTAGTAGAACATATAAAATATTACACGATAACTGTAAGATTCAATCAGAGGAGGTTAGAAAGGATTAAGAAGAGAGAAAACTGGATAAGCAATTCACAAGGAAACAATGGGGAGATATGTCTGTGGTTCCCAAATATGCAACAAAGTCTAGAAGATTTAGGATCTTTCTTGGGAGTGTTTACTTGTGGTATAAAAATACTTATATAGACTCCAAAGAATTTTTCCTCAGGTAGACAGCAAATGTTGGAGGTGTGATGGAGAAGAAAGAGGTAACTGGGAACATATTTTCTGGGAGCATAATATGTAAGCAAACTTTAAAGATTCCCTCCAGACTGCTTTGTCAGAGATACTTGGGTGAGCAAATTGGTGTAACTGAGAAAATAGTTTTCTTGAGCTAGGATACAGAATCAGAATTGCCTAGACATAGTAAGGACTTGCTGGGTCTATTTATGGTGACTGCCAAAAAGCAATTACTAGAAAAAGGAAATCAAAGTCTAAAGCAACTTTACTAGAAGCAGTGAATATAGTAACATAGATAAAACTACTGGAGTTGGGATCTTTAGGAAAGGGTAGCAGCAAATTACAAAGGAAGAAATGGGAATTGTGGGAATAATGCATGCAGAGGACAAAGTGTTAAAGAAGGCAGGAGTTGTGTGAGTTATGTAATGTTTGACTGACAAAGACTAGATAGATTATAAGTGATGAATAATGTTTGCAACTACAGTTGTGCCAGTGTGGTTTGTAATGTATAATGTTTGCAGATGAAATAGTGTCAGTATGGTTTGTTTTCATTTATATATCCCAAGAAAGCTGATTTGGATAGTCCTGTGTTGGTTCAAAGTCCCAGAAACATTGGTAGAATTACTGTAAGCTATGCACAAGGGTCCAGTGGCTCCAGTACAAACCATGTTTGGTCTCACAAAGGGGTTTCTAGTAGGTGTGTGTCAGGTTTCAGCTCTGAGCCCACTGCTTGTTTGTATGTTGGTGAACTACATTAGCATACAGGTTGGAGGAGACAGATCAGCAAAATTGCTGTATGCAGGTGATGTGGCATTACAGGAAGACTGAGCAAGAATTTCAGCAAAGGATAGGGGAATGGAATGCAAAACTGAAGACACTTGGGATGAAATGGAGTACAGTTGTAATGGCAGCAAATGTGGGAAATCAGAAAAAGCTGAGAAGTGAGATAAAAGTGAAAGTAGTGAAACAGGTTAATAGCTTAAGTATCTGGGAGGGGTGGTTAAGGAAAAGGGAAGCCTGAATGAGGAGGTCAGAGTTTGAATCGGAGGTGCTGCACCCAACTGAACAGGGTGTCTGGGGTAGTGTATGACAGAAGAATGTCAAAAAAGCTGAAAAGTAAGGTGTACAAAACATCAGTGTGACCAGTACTACTGTATAGTACAGAAACCTGAACAGTAAAGGCAGAGTAGTTAAGGAAGCTAGAGGTGATGGAGTTGAAGTGCCCGAGATGGGTAGTAGGATGCAACCTGTGGGAGAGAGATGAAGAAATGGGGACATCAGAACAGAGGCCAAAGTAGCTCCAATTTCAGAGAAGGTCAATGAAAATAGATTTCAGTGGTTTGGACATATGTGCAGAAAGACAGCCTGGTGAAGAAGGTTTGAAACAGTCAGGAAAAAGGCAAGAGGTAATCTACATCAGTCAGGTATGATTGCCAAAGAAGTTAGGATAGTGACATTGAATTTTTTGAGATGGCGGCAGCTGACACGACACCCCAATCCGATGTACAAAATAAGAAAAAGGGGGTTGATGTTGATGATGATATTATAAAGAGTAATGTAGCAGAGACTACCAGTCTGTAAAATAATGAAGATTTATTGAAAAGAAGAAAAAATACCTGCACAGACTGTCCACGTATTTGCACATGAAGCGAAATAAATACCATAATGAACCATTTCTGTTAATCTTACAAAGAGAGAAAAAAAATTCTTGTATACCATTTGTGGATTGCTTTCAGAGGATGTCCAGGCTTCTTCAGGTTATTCTGGAATATCTTCTACTCCCCTTGCACCAGGTTATTCTGAAATATTTTCTACTCCCCTTGCATCAAGAGGCCAACTTTTCTAACAGGGCAATGACCTTCTTTTTATTCATCTTTTTAATGGAATAATTGCACATAAAGAACAATTCCTGTGAGAAGCCTGTCTACCTAATAAATAAATACACCCATTTGTCTTAAAGAAACAATGCATTTTGCACTAGTTTACAGTAATACTTAGCTGACATTATTGTGTGTATGTGTGTATATATATATATATATATATATATATATATATATATATATATATATATATATATATATATACACACACACACACACACACACACACACACACTCATACATGCACATATACATATACAAGTACAAGCTGATACTTTGTTACAGAAATTACAACAAATCTTCACAATCCTTTAAGCAAGTAATAAGAGGGATATGTTATGTTTGGCAACTGAAAACTGCATTGCACAGGATGTTCATTGGCAGTCAGTGAATGCAGATCTATGCTCATGTTATGCTGCTTTGATCTAGAATGATAACGCGGGTTAGTTTCTAAATACTCAAGACATATTTCATGATATTGAAATTTAGTGGCAATTTGAAAGGCAGGCACTTGCTTTCAGTGGGTTTTTGCTGCTTGTGTATGACAGGTTTTAATTTTGTAGATGTTCTGGGCATCATTGCAATGTTTCTGTAGTAGTTCATTGGAGAAGGCTATCTTTCTGTAAGGTAGTAGTGGTGCAAAACTCAGAGCTTAGCTGATCAGTCATGGTTTAAGTTTGAAAATCTCTCGTACACCTAAAAGGTACCCAGTCAGCTGACTAGAGTATGGTTGGTCTGTGATACTCTATGAAGACAGAGTTAATAATAAAATCTCAAAAAAAAATTATTTATATGTTAGCCATATAATACGGTGCCCCTTTTCATGGGAGAGCTGGCAGCATGCTGCCTGGTTAAGCAACTTGCTCAGAGTTGCACAATTTGCAGATGGAAGCTGAGGAAATAAAACGCACAACTACAGGATGAAGGTTTTTAACAGCCTATAGCCTTAATCCCCTGAGCTCAACTGCAAAACAAGATGACTTGGGAAACGATAATGATAAAACAGTGTAAGGGGTCATCATGGAGGATGTATTTAGAAGTGCAAATAAGAGGAGGTTACAGCTCTACATATATTGCACCAGTTGAGTAGACCTTGGTTAGGTCCATGATAAATGTGGCTGGTGAAGGAAAGTAAGGCAGTATGTCTAATGTGCTGTTTATTAGGGTGTACTGCTTTTTTACAGGAAACCATTTAGTATGATTAAAAGATAATATCATAGTAATATTACTTAACTTGGTTTATGCATTTTACCCTTTTTGCAGTGCATTACATGTTTTGATTTGTATACCTCCTTATACTATTTATGTACTTTGACTCTGTCTCACACACCAACCTGATTATACCTGATATGCCTTTGGCTCAGATCTTGAATGAAAAATTCTTTGTACCAGCCCATCTATCTACCTACTTTCCAGGTGTCTTAAGAATCCAGTATAAATTTCTGGTACTAATTTCTATAATGTGGGCACCACTTATATAAAGGAATTATTGGTCCCATAAGGCCAGTTTGTTTCACTCAGCTGATGGGATGCCATTTGTGATTTCCAAAATGTGATTAAAATGCTGTTTTGCTCATCTGATACCTACCTCATACAATGCACTGTACTGTCAGTTACAGATCAACCACCACAGGTTGTTTTAAAACCCATTTGTTTTACATTGCATTTCCAACAAACAGTCCTCATTGGATCCACTATTGTAATTCAATCATTACTTTTTTGTGTTCCTGTAACTCACTGTTGGTTTTTCGATGGTGCCTAAATAGATGTACTTGCAACTAGCAGCCACTTCACAAAAAAGTGATTGATAAATATACTGCAAGTGAGGTGATACAAACTCGGGAAAAAATTATATTTAATAACAGAATCACAGACAAGCATTCAGCTTCAAGCAAGTGAGCTGCTGAATGACCAAGTAAAAAAGTAGTGATAAAACCAGGAACCCACAACACAGCAACAAGAAAATTGTAATTGCACAGGTAGCAAGAAAAAACAGCTGTTTTTCTTGCTACCTGTGGAATTGGAATTTTCTTTTTAAAAAGTAATGATGCTACACATTTTATTATAATCTTGACTTTTTATAATTGTTTTTATTATTTATTAGTTACACTTTTAATTTTTTCAGGCAGATGATTTGCATGATGCTGGATCATGTGCATGGATTTAAACTGACAGAATAAAACGTATTTGACTGGATTAGCAAATAACTAAATAATGGGTTTGGAGATAGTGCTAGAGAGCCCAGACAAGACTGGCTACCTAAGCCCAGACAAGACTGGCTACCTAAGCCCAAAGCTCTGAACAGGGCCTGTAGAAATTTGTTTGTAAATAAATTAGTGTTCCCAATCAGGAAACAAAAAGCAGAAAAAAATCTGAGTCAGTATGAGTAAAAGGAGGAACAGGTGGCTACTTTTAAAGCCACAAATAGAAGAGCAAGGGTGCATTTTCTTTGAAAACATAATGACAGTAGGCCAGGATGTGAGTTCCTTGAAACAAACAAAAGGACAGCAGTAACAGCAAACAAAAGAAGAAGGGCTGCAATGAAAGGTGTAAGAGCTGGAGGACAAAGTAGCAATTAAAGCTGAGCTACAAGAACAGATTCACAGAATGCAAAAGCTAAAAAAATAATAAAAAAGCAGGCAGAAAAGATCGATGATCTTGAAAATTGCTGAAAAAAGAACATCATGATAGTTCAATTACAAGACAGAGTAGACAACAGTAAGCTGGACAAGTCTGTAATACAGCTATTATAGGAGAGATTTGTGCTATCAGGAAATTGAGATGCAGATACAGATGATACACAGATTTGAACAGTGGAAAACAACATAAAGACGATGCAGGTACATTTTGCTGTGTAAAAAAAAAAATTAAATGTTTATTTGTCCATCTTTTGTTGAGTGGGTTAGTCCCACTAGGCTGGTAGCTTCTTTTAAGGGGAGACATGAGATAGTAGTTGTACTAACTAGGGAAAATTTGGCCAAGTTCCACTACTCTTATCCATAAGTGCTGCGGGAGGTCAGTTTAGCATCTCATCCAAAGGATGGTACAATCAAAAGTGTAGTACCCCCTAATGCTGCAGTATCAGGAACAGAAAATTAATGCAGTCACTTGGGAGGGGACTAGAAGCCACAATCTTTTGATCTTTCAGCACCAAAGCCGAGCATGCTACCTACTTATCTACTGACACTTTTTAATTATAAGCAACCAAATGACTTAATGTTGGCTCCCTATTGAAATATTGGCACCAAGTACCAATAAGCTGGAAAAAAGACCAAAAACCCAGGAGAAGAGTGAATCTCTAAAATCCCTCCTCTTCTTTAAACTACTGTTTTTGCAGGGGGCCTCCCTCCACATCCCCAAACTTATATATACCAACTCTGAGACTGCCATCCTCAAAAAAATGAATTTTCAGAGAAATTCCTATCTTCGACTTAGTACATGCAAGTCCATTTTTCAGTCATTAAGTCTCTATGTTAAAAGACTCAGTGTAGTGGGTCCTGACATTTCAAATGGTTATCCTTTAAATTATCCCAATAGCAGGGATTTTCATAAAACTAGTTGATGATTACTCATTAACACTTAAGAAGAAGTAAAGCTATGCTAGAGATATTAAGTGATCTAGGAATTAATGGAACAACATCATGGCTGGAATAGACTGCAGTTCTGGAAGTACAGAGGAAGGTAATGGTTCAGGTTAAACAATATGGGGGATTTTCAAAATATTTAAACAAAGGTATTGTAAACAGTTAAACAACACAGGCAGTAAAATATGAATTGCACGTAAGACTGGGAGAACAACCTTTGATGTAGGAGAGGTGACACACGGTCACTAGGGGAGTGCCCATTGTCAGATGCCAACCCCCTCACAGGGAAATAGACAAGACCGGGAAGTTCAGGAGTGCTGAATTCCAGTAAAAGAGATGAGTAGGATATAATAAACAGATCATAAAGATAAGTACAAGATGTCAAAGAAGAACAAGATATTGGAGAGGGAAACAAGTGAAAGTGATATCAAAGGGACAGAAGAATGGAAAGCCTTTCCAAAGGGGAGATTTAGGCACAAAAATAATGAATGAATGAAGCAGAGACAGGCTCAGGTCTAAAGAGATAGAAGCACAATTTATCAGATAATATATGAGCAGGGATTTCTGATGTACTTGCTGAAGAACCACTTGTTCTCTGCTACTGTTCCTACTGACTCTTCTAGCCTACACTGCTTACATTACAGAACTCCTGCTCAGCTTACCAATGGAGTAGCATTTGGTTTCCTTAGCTGTACTTTCCCTTGCACACTAAAAGAAAAACTTTGTAAGGGAGTCTGTAAGGGTCAGACAGGCTCCTAGTTTGCCTCAGCCACTGATGGATGAGTCTTCTGTGGCCATTATTTGTTCCTCAGATCACATATTGTGTTCTCACAGGTCTCTTGGTGTAGCCTTCCTTGCCACCAAAGACTGGAGAATAGTCACATCCTTTGCAACTGCAGGGATACCCTTAGCGAGCAAGGGAAGAGCCATTGTTGTTGCTGTCTGAGGAAGAGGCAGGTGAAGGGTCTTCAGTTGGCTAGAATATAGTTGAAGTAGCTGGGTTCAGTGTACTTAATGGTGTGCTTATTGATAATACCATCTAGTATCCTATTTCTAGTTCTTTGGAGAGGACAGATTTGCTGGATTTTGCTAAAAAAGTGATTTTTGTGTTTTTTTTCTTTGTCATTAAAATCTTGAGGCAAGAAAATAAAGAGTTCCATCTCCTTCTGACAGGAACATGACTTTCTAGTCAAAAGAGCAATCACTGCAGGGGTGTGGTACATTTAGAAGTTTATTCTCAGTCTGGGCATTCTGATTCTGAGGAGGGTATAGCTTTAGACTTTCTTGTTGAAGAAATTACATTTCACTGATATTCTATCTGAGTGTGTTATTTTGGCGTGAGCAGAGTGAAACTCCTATGGCACAGACAATACATTATGATTTGTTACAAAGACAGGTGCCAAAAGCTACATGTGTTCCTCTTGTATTGCCTGCTTTAGAAAATGTTTTTCTCACTGCAGCCAGTATTCCTAACCTTTAACCTCTTTCTCCCAAGAGGTCTGACAGGCTATACAAGGTGCCCCCACACACACAAGTACCTGTTTTCTAATCCAAAAGCAGACCCAACTGTCATTTTTCTTTCTAAATCTGCTGCTGTTAAACACATTACTGCAGCTATCCCCATTCCTTCTGACACAGATGGGAAAACACTGGAGAAGTTGGGGAAGAAAATTTATTCTTCTATACATAACTTTCACAATTTTAAATTGCCAAGCTCACATGCTTACGTTTTTGCAAGTGTTTTTGAGAACTTGCAGATGTTAATGTCTAACCTTCCTTTCTCTAAAGTAAATAATTCACTCAGCTGTATTAGTCATGTTAATTTCCTTATCTTTCCACCATAGTTCATCATACAGAAAGTGCCAAACCATATTTTCTCCCTACTGACAAATGTTTACAGCTAGTGGTTGTGGGAGGGGGGCATTTAAAACAGCACTAAACCTACCAGCCTGTCGCAGAGGGTAAAATGTAAACGTGGAACTCTGTGATATCAGCTTAGGGAAAGCCTGAACTGTGTCCATAGTCTTTAAAGCATACACAAAGACACATGCACAGAGATGTGTTATTTAAAGTCTATGGATGTAATTAAGATATCCCTACTGTGATGTCCCAGAGGGATATACCAAATTTATTTGGGTCATGGTTTGATAAACAAGTTTATTAACTTTTTTATTTAAAAAAAAAAACACAAGTAAATGAGGAAGGAAAATAATAAAAATGCATTGCAGCACTTAACCCATTAGATGCCATGGTGTATGCACAAATATGACCATATACACTTCAAAAGCTTCTGTAACAGCTGTTCTTAAGCTAAAATATTTTTATGATGCCGCTGATTCTTCTAGCACTGCTGCTTCTGGATTAGCCTTGAGAAGACTTGCTTGGCTTCATTCTCAGAATCTCCCTAATGATGTCAAATCTGAGATTTTAATTTCTTGTGCTTCATCAGATTCCTATTGACAACAGACATTTCTTAAAATTTGCTCTGTCCGGACTATGTTATAATTTCTCTGTTTTTAACCGTTGGTCTCTCCACTATACCAAGGGTATTCACAAAATGTTTATCTCCATTCACTGCTTACTGCAGATGCAAGAGCATTCACATTTTTCCATAGTGGGACGGTTGTCTTATCTTTGGAGACCTTTTCCAACTGTTAAAAGTCTCTAGCCACTGTTCAGAAACTTCCACTCAATCTGGGCTTTTAAATCAATTTGCAGAAGCCTTCTCTCATCACGTCTTACTAAATGGATTTTCCTGAGATATTTGTCAGCATTAGGAAGACCCTTTCTTCCTCTAGGCACAGTAGAGATGTTCTAACAGTTCTTTCTGAGTTTCTCCAGCTTAAACCAAGTATCAGCAAAGGCATTTCAAAGGAGTTTAGGACTAGAGAAATGGTTGAATATCAAGCTGCTCTTTGCAAATACAATGGTACCTTTGGTCAGTCTGGATTTAGCATCCAGACACTTTGACATTTCAGATTCCATATCTAGGATATTAGACGGTGACCAGGTAGCATGCAATTCAGGTCTTCCTTTCCCTCTTCCATCTCCCCTCTGGTCACTCATCACAGACACTTCAGATCTGTCATAAGAAGTGGTTTCAAAAGGCGTAAAAGTGCAAGCTCTGTGGAATCCTATAGACAAGACAGAAGCACATAAATGTCATGATGATGTTGGCTGTTATTGGTGCTTTGAAGGCCTTGCATTATCTCTGAGCTCCAGGACCTTTGCAATTGTACACATACGACACAACATTGATGTGGTACATAAACAGGGGGTAGCAGATCCTACCCTCCTTGCAAACTGGCTGTGATATTTATTTGTGTTTTATTGTTAATAAATATTAAGAATACAATGTGTACTGCAATTAGCATGACACTGCATAAGTGGATAACTTGTGTCAAGCAAAGTAATACATAGTTACTCAAAATATTGTTTATATTTCTAATAATGTATGGAGCTTAAAAGTAATAAAGTATTTTCCTAAAGTATTCTGCTGCCAAAATAGGCAGAGGAATAGAATGAGAGAGGAGTAATGAGCAGGAGGGAAAATTAAGGGCATGGAGACAGGGATATTAGAAAGATGAAAATGTTATGGAAGGACATGAGAGAGGAAAATAAATAGTAGCAAATGTTGGCTGAAAAGGTAGAAGAGCGTTGACTAGTAGAATGGTATCATTAAAGGGAGCACTTCTTTTGATATTGGGATATTATTGCCTACTAAGATATGGAGGTGTTAGAGAATTTAGAGTGAGAAAGGCATAGTTATAATGAGTAAGTGGTCATGCATCAGGTGTTGGCCTGGGATGTAACATTTCAGCTCAGTCTGAATTTTGACTTCATACATTTTACCAGAGTAAAACCTTATTACAGAAATGCAGCAGAACCAGGATAAACCCCCACACACATGGAGACTTCACTCTGTGGTCTTCCAAGTATTGATCAGACTGGAGAACACCTCAAATAGATCAATTTGCCTCCTTTCAGAACAGACAGCTAAAGGAATTCTGCTCCATGATTCCTTGCAGTCAGGTCTGAAATACAGATGCATTTTCATTCCCAGGGGTAGGGAATGTACTGCTATACTTTTCCATATTTTTCACTGGTTACCAGGGTTCTTCTTAAAATCCAGAAAGATGCTCCAAAGAATTGCAGTGGTGACTCCCATCTGTACAAGGCAACAGTCTTTCTCCTTTCTTTTCAATCTGGCCAATGGCAATTACTACAAGCTTCCCCACAAACCGAATTTAATGACATATGACAGAGGGAATTTAATACACACCAGTCTGGAAAGTCTTCAGCTAATTGCCTAGATGACAGAATTTTGATACCTTTTAGGCAACTTTTTCTGAGGACATGCAGCAGGTATTAAAGGACACTAGAAAGCCTGCTGCTATAAATCATATAGGTGTAAATCGAAAGATGTTT
This sequence comes from Protopterus annectens, assembly GCF_019279795.1. Classification (NCBI taxonomy): domain Eukaryota; kingdom Metazoa; phylum Chordata; order Ceratodontiformes; family Protopteridae; genus Protopterus; species Protopterus annectens. The sequence continues at coordinate 1,826,321,765 of NC_056741.1, forward strand.
TTAGTTGGTGCCAATCAAAGAACCAGAGCCATTTTCAGTCCTGGTTACCTCTGGTTCTTGATTATTTGTGCAAATTACCATTCCGTATTTTGTCATACTCTTCTGTCAAGGTACATTTGTCAGGCATTTCTGCTTGCCTGCACTTAGATTAAAAAAAAAAAAAACCCTGTGTGGCAGTGGCTGCTTTGGAGACAATCAAGAAAGTGCATTATTTGCCTTCTTTTTCATTAAAAACTTCAGGAAAATCAGTTAAAGAGGAAGGAAATGAAGTTATAGTAAGCTACAATGCAGCAAAACTGTTAAAAATTGGATCTAAACTGTTAGAAATTAGATCAAAATTCTCACAGTGCTGCTTGTTTGATCAACTGTTTACAGAGAGGTCTCCAAGGCCTAACATGCTACAGGACCTCCTACAGCTGAGTATTTTGCTGGATCATGGAGAGGAATCTAAATATCTGGATAAGCATATGTTCATGGCTCCTGACAGACACTTAAAAAGGAAAATAAGCAGCAGATCGAGAAAAAAGAGGTACTGGAGCAGGAATTTCAGCCAAAATAAAATTTAACCCTCACAGGCCTGCAGTGCCTTCCATTCTGCTGGCAAATGTACGCTCACTTGAAAGCAAGATGGATTACTTAAGACTGGAACTCTCTTCACAAAACAAGGTGAGAAATAGCAATCTGTCTGTGTTTACTGAAACATGGCTTAATCCTAACATCAATGAAAGCATAGTAAATGTAGAGGCATGACATTATTCAGAGCGAACAGAATTCAATCACTCTGTGGCAAGTCTCGAGGAGGGTTTGTGTGTGTGTGTATATGTAAATAACAGCTGGTGTAGTAACTGTGACGTGGTTAACTCTTTCTGCTTGGAGAACATTGAATTTCTGTCCTTTGAAATGCAGACCCTTCTACTTGCCTAGAGAGTTAAATGGAGTATGTATTACTGCAGTCTACATTCCACCCAATGCAAACACCATTGAAGCACTATCTAATCTCTATCAGTCTATAAGCGATGTTCAAAACAGCAACCCAGAGTTTGCAATTGTAATTGCAGGGGACTTTAACTAGGCCAGCTTAAAGACTGTATTACATCATTACCACCACGAGAGGGGTAAATACACTGAATAAAGTATATATCAACATTAAACAAGCATATAAAGCTGCATCTTATCCACATTTAGGTAGCTCTGACCACCTAGCCATTATGCTAGTTCCTGCATATAAATCATTACTGAAAACCAGCAAACTAACTAGAAAACAAATAATGCTATGGCCTGAGGGAGCAGTCTCAGCTCTGCAAGACTGCTTCAGTGCACAGACTGGTCAGTGTTTAGAGAGGCAACCATAATAGGCAGCCATATTGACCTGGATACATACACAGAGTCAGTCACGGACTACATCTCAAAATGTGTGGATGATGTAACAGTGGAACAAGCAAGATAAAAAAGTAAAATCACAGTCCATGTACTGGAGTACAAACAAAAGCAAAAGAAGACCGGATAGCGCAAAAAAAATGTTTATTACAAACAAAGCTTTCAGGTTAAAAAACACTTCATCAATGTATAACAAAAGTTAAAACAGGCTGCTTATATAGTCACACACAGCCCAAGAGTTAGTTATTTAACAACCAGTTAATATTCAGTTAATACAATTATTGCAAGCACATTTGCATTTGTTTTAATACTGGTTTCAGTGAGACATTTTCGTTGATGCCTGGCAAAGTGTCAGCATTCATTCTTAAAATCCACTCATACTCCTTAATTTCCAGCCTGTTATTAATATCACCTTTTCTTATGCTTGCAATAACTTTGTCTATTACCATAAAAACAAATATGTGGCCATTTTCAAATTCATTAGTATGTTTTTCTAAGGAATTGGTTGTGACATTTCTCCGTGTGTCAGATCTATGTTCAATAATTCTATCCCTTAGGCGTCTAGTTGACTTACCTATATAAAAAGCTGTACATGCTTTACAGGTAGCAAGATAGACTATATATATTACATGTTGCAAAACATTGAAATTTATATTCCTTACCACTTACTGGATGGATAAAAATATTACCTTTATTTATGACATCACAACAACTACAGTCAAAGAAAGGCCACGCACGGACGGCAAGTGCAAAGGCCAAAATTATCCACAGTAAAAAGTACAAACGGCTAGCACAAAAGTGGAATCCAATCTTTTTGTTTATTTATTTAAACATGAAGCAAACCGGTTTTGGCCCTGAAGACCTTTATCAATGCAAAAAGACAAAAAAGTGTACTGATAACACCCTTTTTAAAATTCATTCCTTAATTGTTCCACCAATCAGAACAAAAAATACATCACTTAATTAGGATATAAAAAACACACCCACAACAAAATGTGTATTCAATACAGCCACATAAAATGTGTTCAATATAACCACATAAAGAACTATCAAATACAGGAAACGTGAGCATATTTAATAAGCCAAAAATAAAAACAAAAAATGAAAACAATGCTGAAAAGTTATTGTAGAACCCAATACAGTAAGGATATCCCTAACAGGGACCTATATTTGAACCTACTAAACTGAATCAACACTATATTTAGTTATGTCTTTAAAGGTGGTCATTAAGTCCAGGGGGAAACAAACCTCCCAGACGAATGATCCATAACCTTTCTTTTTTGTTAAGAGGTTTGTGCCATTTATTCTTGGAAAACCTTAAACCTACAACCTTGTCAATGATGGTAAAATGAAACCTAGCCATTTTATGAACCAGTGTATGTTTGTATAAGGCATTTTTAATAAACTTATTTCTGATATTACTCAAATGTTCTGAAATCCATAATTTAAAGGACCTAGATGTTTGACCTTTATAAAATGCAGAGCAGTGGCACTCAGCCAAATAGAGCACCCAACTGCTACTGCAATTTAAGAGTCCGGATTTCAAAAACCTTTGTAGTATTTTTGGTGGAGAATTCCTTGGTTTTCAGTAAATACATACAGAATGTGTAGTGTTCACAGGGAAAACAACCATACACTCTAGTACCATCTAAGGTGCGTTGAGATTTCACTTGAATGGATGAATGCCTTTTGTAGAAACTTAGCTGTCCCCCTAAAGTAACCTCTCTTCGATATGAAAAAGCACATCTATTGTCCAATATTCTGGCCAAATATTCATCAGAACGTAGAATGTCCCAGTGTTTTTGCACCAACTGAGTAAGATGTTTAGTAATTCTACCAAAAGTGGTAGTAAACCTAAGTTTTTCATGGGATTTAGAACCTTGATAGGTAAGCAATTCTGCCCTAAACATCTTGTCCACAGTAAAACTAGTATATGACAGATGTCTGGTTGAATACCCCCATTCTACAAATCTATGGGTTAAATCCTTATTGAAATGGACAAGCTCCATCTGACCTGAACATATCCGTTTTATCCTCATTAGTTGGGATTTTGGAATATTCTTCATAATATGACCTGGATGACAGCTGCATGCATGCAGTAATGAGATGGAATGAAAGGGCTTCCTGTAAACTATACTAGCTAAAGTACCATCATGTTGTTTGTTGATCAAGACATCCAAAAATGGAATTGACCTCCTATTGGAGTCAACAGTAAAGTGAATGCCCCATTTATTGTCATTTAAATAACTAACAAATTCTTGTAAATACACTGCATCAGATTTCCAAATCATCCAGCAGTCATCCAGGTACCTACGCCAGAGATTAATTTCATCCATAAAGATATTATGGCTCTTATCGCAAATCATATAGTGTTCCAGGTAACCCCTGAAAATATCCGCATAAATAGAGGCAAAAGCAGCCCCCATGGCGGTACCCTGAACCTGTAAATAACATTTCCCATTAAAAAGGAAAACATTCTTAGTTAATACATGCTCAACCAAGCAAAGAAGAAAGGTATTGAACCCAGGACTATACAAATCAAGTTCGGTGAGCAAAGTCCAGTGCCATAAGACCGGCCCAGTGAGGGCTGCTAGTATATAATGATGTTACATCCAAGGTGCACAATAACCATTCATCTTCCACTTGAGAGTCAGCAATAATGTTAAGGAACTCTGTTGTATCTTTAATTCTAGCCCTGACTCCCTTCAACAAAGGTTTTAAATATTTGGTTATGTAAACAGAGATGGGTTCCATTAAGGAACAACTTCCTGACACAATTGGCCACCCCATGGGATTGTGAAGGCTTTTGTGTACCTTGGTAAGCAGATAGAGATGCTGAGAAGAAGGTTCACTGACCTTAAGGTGAAAACAGGTTTGTTCATCGATGATGCCCTCACTCTTAACCATATCCAAAAAATTATCAATTTCAATTTTGAAATGTGAACTTGGATCAATAGGCATGTCTGTATAGAATCTGGCATCATTGAGCTGTCTTTTGGCCTCAGTTTTATAATCAGACCAATTCATAACCAATATAGAACCCCCTTTATCTGCTTGAACTGTAACCAGATCTTTCCTACTCTTAAGCTTACAGAGTGCCTCTCTTTCTGCTTGATTTAGATTGTTAAAAAGCAAACCCTCACTGGTGTGTCCACCAAAATGTAACTCTTTGAGTATACATTTCTGAACTATCTCAACGTGTTTATTCATTGGTGGTACAAAACTAGATGCATGAAATTTAAAGCCCACTTCATGAGGTTCAGTATGGTTTTCTGAATCCGTGAAAAAAATCTTTAAATTTATATGTCTACAAAAATACAATAAATCCTATACAAAATCACTTTCTGAGACAAAAAAAAAAACTTGGTATGTAGTTCAATCCTTTATTCAATACATCATAATCACTGACTGACAAAACAGCAGAAGAAATATTTATGACATTGCTGGTAGTCTTTTTGGCTCCAAGAATTGCAACATGGTCTCTATTGTTAAACTGGGATTGAGCTCTACATTTGTGTTTTCTACCCCCCCCCATTTCATATGCCCCCTAAAGGGACCTTATCATTAGTTACAAGACCATCATTGGACAAACAACATTTGTACGCTGGTGATGTCTGAGAAATCTCATTTTCAGTATCAGTATGGGAGGATATTTCTTCTCTGGAACCATCACTTATGATCTTTTTTAGGATAGATTTGCTTTTTTTCTTTTTTGTATAGGAGTTTGATCCCTAATTTTAGAAAACTTCACATTTTTAGTCTGTTCAAAGGGATGACCTTGATTATAATCATACTAATCTCTATTAAATTTACGAACCTTCCTAGCTTTCAGCTCATTTTCAAATTGTAACAAATCCCCACTCAATTTCTTTAAACATTCTTTATATTGGAGTTTATGTTCAAATTGTTTGGCATCATGACACATTTTAGAAACATTTCTATTAAGAGTTTCAATTCTGCATTCGTGAAAGGCATATAAAGCCTTCACAAATTCCATCGAGGAATTTTGTTGGATGCTGGACCAGGTGGAAAGTAAAACCTCATCCAGCTGCCCCACTAAGGCTTCAACCGAATTCTCAACCCCCTTGGGGTAATGCCCTTCTGAATATAGGCTTTAAAAAGCCTTGCATGCCATACACTGGATCTAAGGGCCTTCATATTTTTAAAAATATTATCAAAATGAGAATGACAACCATCATCTTGGATTGATTCCAAGCCATTTTTAGGTAAATTGGTTCCTAGAGACTCAAAAATACCAATATCGTCTTTATCCACCGATAAACCTTACAAAATTGTTATCAGGTCCATATTGGAAAAAGAAACACTCACTTAGTATAATAAATAGAGCTAACCAAACAGGGAAAAATATTAGTGATTGATATTGACACTGTGTATAGTATCACAACTAACCTCCACTACCAAAATAGCCAAAACCAATGACTAGCCCAATATACATATAGCTATGTTAACACAGAAATCAAAAATCACAACTATATGTCCACCCCTGAATTGGAATACTAATAATGCTCCATATTATAGTAAGTTAACAGTTTCCAAACTAATAGACTAACAGAACCAATATCAGCAATACAGCACATCATAATAACTCATTCCAGTATTATGGTTATAAAAACAAAAAATATTTCAAAAAACATTGTCAAAGAAAAGTGTATCCGCAAATATCACAAAATGCAAACATACAACTATAAATTTCTTAGTAGAAATGAGTTTGTGGCTTGCTTTCATAAACCAGTGTACCTGTTGTAAAAAATGGCGGTCAATAATGTCCGTTAGAACAGTCCAATGTTTAAGCATGAACACCAATTATCCCCAGCCCCAATTACATGCTTTCACAAAACTTCATAGAAATATTTACAACCCATAACTGCTACCAACATACCCATTGTAAAGAGTTTTAACTAGTAATGTCAGTAAAGTAGACCACTGATATAAACATGAACAAAAGTTTGCTTCAGGAACACTCCTTTAAGGTATACAAAGCCGAAATATATTCTTACTGCGCACGTTGTTAAATATGACACTAATGTCCAGTAGAGGAATCCAGTATTTAGATACAAACAGAAATTGTCACCAATCACTGTATTGTTATTGGACCCAAAAGCAACTCCCCTATAGGAGTATTAATTGCTCAATAAAAATTCCCGTTGTAAAAATGGCGACCAAAAATTGTTCCTGGACCCAAGAATAACTCACATAATAAATGACTTGCTCAACATATCCGTTGTAAAGAGTTTTAACTAATAATGTCTGTAAAGTAGATCCACTTGTATAAACACAAACAAATGTTTGCTTCAGGAACACTCCTTTAAGGTATACACCACCGAAAAATATGACAATAATGTCCAATAGATAGATAGATCCACTATTTAAACTATTTGAACATAAACTGGAGTTTGTCATAAATCACAATAACAATCCTGGACCCAAAAACGACCCAAAAACTACTCCCATATAGAGATATTGTAAAAAGAATATCCAAAAGCAAAATGTTGGAAGCACCTGTTGTATTCAATACGACCGTTGTTCAAAAAATTACAGCCAATATTGTCCATTGATAAATATATTGTCAGACCACAAACTGAAGTTATCCTAAATCAGAATAACAGTCCTGGACTCAAAGCAAATCAATGACCAAATCCCCTATTGGAATATAAATTATTACCATAGGGAAAGTGTCCCAAAATACAATGTTAGAAGCACTTGTTGTTGAAAGTGGCGACCATTAGTGTCCCTTGAATAAATCCACCATTTGAACCAAACAGAAATTAACACCAACAAAAGTTCCATCCTCCATAAACATTACAAGGTTGTCAAGCTACATTCTCAGAGAACCTGTTTTTAATGTCCCATTATGAATCCGCAGTCTCCTGAAGGTACACAGCCATCAAGCATCAATATTTTCGAAACACAAGCCAGCAGAATTGATCATTCATAGACCCAAAAAAATTGAAGACAAAACTCCAAATGGTTAGCAAAAATGGGAAATCATTCCCAAACAATAAAAAACTGCAGCTGTATAGAAAAAAAAACTTCCAAAAATAACAAAAAGGGTGCTCCAATAATGCCTATAAGCACGGAAATACCCAATACCGAAATGGATTCCACAGATGCCACCAGCGAAGTCAAAAGATCCGATAACAGTCAAAGAAAGGCCACGCACAGAAAGCAAGTGGAAAGGCCAAAATTATCCACAGTAAAAATCACAAACGGCCAGCACAAAAGAGGAATCCAATCTTTTTGTTTATTTATTTAAACATGAAGCAGACCAGTTTCGGCCCTGAAGACCTTTATTAATGCAAAAAGACAAAAAAGTGTACTGATGACACCCTTTTTAAAATACATTCCTTAATTGTTCCACCAATCAGAACAAAAAAAGGCATCACTTAATTAGGATATAAAAAACACACCCACAACAAAATGTATATTCAATACAGCCACATAAAAAATGTGTTCAATATAACCACATAAAGAACTATCGGATACAGGAAATGTGAACATATTTAATAAACCAAAAATAAAAACAATGCTGAAAAGTTATTGTAGAATACAATACAGTAGGGATATCCCTAACAGGGACCTATATTTGAACCTACTAAACTGAATCTTAACACTATATTTAATAACACGACTACAACTATGACAAGGCATAGTTTAAGTTTTATTTAAACTTCATTTCTCATTAGTATTCATGTCTTTATAGCATAATTTCTGTTTAAGGCTAGCTGAATTCCTATAGGAAAAACTAGGTGTTTGGCCAGTAATAGAATGTAACTCAGGTAAAGATCTTAAAATACACCAATTATTGTTAATAATATTTCTAATCTGAAGTGTATTGCTATTATAAGTTGTAACATAATGTACTTTATCTGTATTCCTATTGGATCTTTCTATATTATTTGGCCGTTCATAATCTTCCATACAGAAGTAAGGTCTAGCTGTAGATGTCCTTAGATGTAATATGTCATTAATTTCACCATCTAAAAGTTTTGCATCATAGCCTGTTTCCACAAAATTATTTTTGAGCTCATTAGCTTGTTGTAAATAAGTTGCAGTTGAGGTATTGAGTCTACTCGCACTCAAAAATTGTGCCTTAGTAATACCCTTAAAGATATGTGGGGCATGCATACTGGTGAAATGTAAAACACGTATTCATATGCAGTTTTTTTTTTAAACCATGGTGTCAATATTAGCATTATTGTGTTTAATAATAACATCCAAAAAGTTCACACATGATGTTGAACATGTCATTGTAAAATCTAAGAAAATCAGTACTGGCATTCAAATAGTCTAGGAAAGAATCAAGTTCATTTTTACTACCCTGCCACAAAAAGAAAACATCATCAACAAAATGTTTAAAATAAGGAACCTTCCCTGAGTAGCAATTAGGTCTATCATAAATAAACTCACATTGCCATTTATCCAACACTAAATTTGCGTAGGTATTAGCTGTGGGAATACCCATTGCTACAGGGTAGTAAAAGTGAAAATGAAAAGATTTATCATTATACTCAGTATCCTACGGAGTACTTAGAGGTGATGTGTTTGGCATACAAGGCATCCTCCGACCTGTTACAGCTAGACCTACTGAACATTAGTAAGTCAAATGCCATCAGAAATATTCAGTCCAGGAGATGGATATATATCGCAGAGGCTACCACTGTTCCAGAACAGACTATCCATTCAAGTAAAACAAAGCTCATCCCTGTCCATATTCAAATGTAACTTGGATCCAAGGATAGGTTCATAGGTTGGTACTAGGCTATCAGCCCTAGGGCCTGTACAAGCCTAGCCATAACAATTCCCTGGCTATTTCTTCTCACACTGTTTACTTCCCTGGACCCCTGTCTAGCAGGGTGACTGACGTGATCCCTGGGGTGAATTTCCTTTCTCCCATCCAATCGTCAAGGTTTCTTTTGAAGAGGGCCAAAGAGGCACTCTGCTTGACATGTATGGGCAGTCTATTCCAAAGTCTAGATCCCTGGAGTGTGTGGCTCTGAGGGATTGGGATTTCTTTAAGTGTAGCATGTCCAACAGCTCTGGGTTTGACATGGCCTTGTATGTTAAGCAGACATCGCCTCTGAGTAGACGATATGTGACAGAGTATAGCTGGAGTTTTTTAAGGCAGTCAGCGTAGGACATCTGCTTTAGGCCTGTGATTCTTTTAATGAGGTATTTCTGCGGCCTTTCCAGTTGTTGCAGATGTCTTGAGAGGTACATACCAAGCGGGGCATTGTATTATGTAATGGGTCTAATGAGGGATGAGTACAGTGGGTCAATGACCTCCTTTTTTTGGATGAAAAGCCCTTAGTGATGAGGTGTGCCACATAGAATGATTTCCTGACTGTTGTGGTGATGTGGTTATCGAAGGTGAGACCACTGTCAACCTGTGTCCCTAAGTCTCTTATCACACTTTTGGTGTTTAGTGTACTGCCACCTATGTGATAATTCACGGGTACATGTTTTTTCCCCAAAGGGGATAACTATACATTTCTTGGCATTGAGCTTGAGCCCATGACTCTGGCACCAAGCATATGCTTCTGTAAGGCCCTTTTGTAGGGTATCCACATCATTTGGGGATTCAGTAATGGCTCCCAGTTTGCAGTCATCTGCGAACTCTTAGTGTTGGCCTGTACTTCAGAGAAGTAGATGCCAAACAAGAAGCGGTCCCAGGACTGAACCCTGAGGTACTCCACTTGTCACTTGTCTGGAGCTGGATTTGGAGTCGGCTACTTTTACAGTGTGGGTTCTGTTAGTAAGCCAGTTGGCAACCCATCGAGTGACGTAGGGATTAATGCCCAGCTTATTATGTCTATCTATGATTCCAGAGTGGGGGATGATGTCAAAGGCCTTGGCGAGGTCCAGAAAGGCTGTGTGGACCACCTTACCCTCGTCCATGGCTCTGATAACTGATTCAAAGAAGTCAATCAGGTTCAGGAGACAAGATTGGCCCTTCACAAGCCCAAACTGGGTGGGGTCCAGTGTTTGAAGGTTGCCAGTGTCTTTGTTTATAAGTTCCATGATAATATATTCTGTGGCCTTGCAGATCAGGCTCGTCAGACTGATGGGGCAGTAGTTCTTGAGATCCAAGGAGGATCCCCCCTTGTGGAATGTCATAACTGTAGCTGTGTGCCACTCAGTGGGCACAAAGCCTGAGGTGAGACTATGATTAAACATGACACTTAGGTGAGGTGCCAGTTAATTTTGTAGTTCATTAGGTACACAGCTCGGGATGTCATCTGGTCCCATGGATGCTGTATTCTTAGCTTTGGAGAGTGCGTTTTTACCTGTGTGGCCGTTATTACTGGAATATGGCAATCTTCCGGTATTGAGATGGGTCGTTTAGAGGGTGAAGTTGGCACTGAACTGATCTGCCAGGATACTGGCAATATCCTTGGGATCAATATATTTAATGCCATTCTCTTGTAGCTCAGAGCAGATCTGAGCATTGCCATTTAGATTCTTGACATAGTTATGGAATGCCTTGTGGTTGTCTTTGGAATCTTTGGCAATTTTATTTTCATAACTAGCTTTGGAGGATTTTATGAGGGATCTCAGCTTCTTACTGAGGCTAGTAAGGGAGTTTTTTTGCATCCTGGGATTTTCCTGTTTTCTGCAACAGTTTCTTTCTTATGTTATAAAGTTTGTTTATGGCACGGGATCACCAGATTGGCTTTCATTTTTTGGCACCTTGGTTCTATTTGGCATGGCACAATTCATGCATGAGTGGATGCACTCGTACAGTGCCTTAGTGTAGGATTCAGCAGTCAAACTTTCAGTTTCAGTTCCCGTCTGCATGGGTGTCATGAAGTTTGTCACTTCTGACTTGAGTAGCATGAAGTTAGCTTTGGAGAAGTTTTTTATGGAGGTTTTCTTACTGGGGGGTAGGGGTGGAATGTGGATGTTAAGGGTGATTAGCTTATGGTCAGACCTGACCAACGAGGGGGTGACCATAGATGTGGAGCATCATGTTGGTAATGAGGTCTAGGATATTGGAGCCCCTGGTGGGACTATGGATTAGTTGATCCAGGGCGTTGGAATTTATGAATTCCAAGAACCGTTGGGCAAATGTGTTGGTACACTAGTAGTTTTCCCAGTTAATGGCAGAGTAGTTGAAATCACCCAGTATTAGGGCATTTGGTTGTATCTTAATATTTTCCAGTATGTTTAGAAAGGTGTATTGAGAATCTTGGGGCATGGTGGGGGATCTGTAGCAAACTACAATTTGGATTGCAGTCTTACCTAGTGTTAGTTGTACCTGGAGAATTTCAAACGCATTGTGTTGGGCAACTAGCCTGGTGGTGTGAATATCCTTGGTGAATATGGACTCTTCTCCACCTTTAATGTTACAGTCCTGGTTTGGTGGCTGAAAAGTGTGGTAAGAGTTGTAGCCTGGTATTGCAGGGGTGCTCTCTGGAGCCTTGAACCAGGTCTCAGTTACTGCACAGATATCGATGTTCTCCATTTTTAGGAGCGCCTCGAGAGAGTGCATTTTGAGGTTTAGACTTCTAGCATTGAGTAGCATTATCTTCAGAATTTGCATGCTTGTACCTGTTACGGTGGTGGTTTTGTCCTTTGAACTTTGCCTAAAAAAGGCACTATAGGGGTGGCAAGAGCCTTAGCCAGTAACCTGAATCCCCGGGGTGACAGGTGTCGATCATGTCGTCCCAGGCAGATAGATACTGGATCCACTTTGAATGACTCCAGAAGCTTAGCCAATTGTTGAAGTCAATCATTTTGTCCTTGTATTGTGGTATCATTCTGGGCGAAGGCAGGATGCTACTCAGGGCTATGGTCATACCTGCCTGGGCCACATGATCCGAGAGTTCTTCCATGTCTCTTTTCATGTAGTCCTGGGAGGTACGTCTCAAGTCATCCACTCCAACATGGACAATGACAGAGTCATATTTGTACTTGTTGTGGAGTGACTTGAGTGCATGCATTATCTGGCACCCGACAGGCAACTGACTGTAATTTTCTCCTTGTTCAGCCTGATGAGTGGGACATCAGTGTGCCTGACTATAGTGTCACCTATGACTAAAGTGTTAGGTATGTTGTCTTGCCTTAGGGGGCTGTTCCTGAGTGGCACACTGGTGTTGTGAGCTGTGTGACACTTTGGTTGTGATTGGTGTTTGTTTGGGTAAAAGAAAATGTACTCCAGGATTGCACCTTGTGCCACTAATGGATAGAGGCAGTTCCTAAATGCTGCATCCCTTACATGGGTCACCTCAAATTATCTATAGTGTGATCACATTTATTTTCACTAGGGCTAATATACAATCATCAGCCATGGGATAGGTAAGACCAATCAGGAAATGTTAATTCAAATATCAAAATGGAAATTGGCTAAACTTAAAATGTCCTTCAAGTGAACCTATGTTGTGGTAGTAAATAGTTGTAAAAAATTGCCATTTTTAGATCACTTAGTGCCCCCACCCCCCTTCAACAGCTTCTGGCTCCTCTGAAGGGTGTTTGGATTCATCTACAACACAGACATTTGGACAATGAGTCAGAAATTGAGCGACATTTTAAATGTTCACTCTAACCCACTTTTGAGACTCTCAAATGAGGTAGCGCCATTGCAGAATATCAGTACACAATGTAATGAAGAGGAGAACACTTTTTTTTCAACAACTGAACCTTCTTGAGAAAAGGGTAATAAAATATAAGATCTTACAGTGGCAGCGTTATAGCTTTGTAGCTTATCTTGAATTGGGTATTGTTCCCAGAGGGTTAAGGGTGTTAAAAATGCCCTCATATGCTAACTTATATCCAACCCTCTTACAAAAATGGCAAGAGATGAACCTACAACTTCGTCTAAAATATATGACCTTAATGTACTGTTTTTTTCTTGATACTGAGCTTGACTTAAAGCAAGAAATTGATGAGTTGGAAGTTAAGCTTTCTTCTTCTGCAGTATTTACTAAATTTATACCTGAATATGATAAGCTATTAGAAAAATTGTCTACACTTGATGACAGTTGTGAAAAAGCTAAAACCATGATTTTTAAACACAACATTGCATCTGATGTTGGTTTATTTAAATGCAAAAGCGCTTTTTTACCTAATAGTCACCCTGTTATTACTGCATTCCATAAATTATGTGATCTACAAATTAGACAACTGTATGATAAAGGTCGCTTTAGAAAGTTTTTTAACTTGAAATCTGATGAACGTGGTGCACTTGATAAGTTAATCAAAAACCATGAAATTATTATTAAGGAAGCAGATAAAGGGAGTGCTATTGTCCTAATGGACAAAAAAAGATTATTTTGAGAAAATGAACTCGCTTTTATCTGATGCTAGCACTTTTAAAATTGTGAATAGTGATATGAATAATTGTATTTCACATATTAATATGACTATTTTTGAGCTACAAGCAATGAATGATATTGATATTAATTTATTTAATTATTTTACTGTACCTGCCGCTAAAATACCTATTTTATATGGTCTTCCCAAGGTCCATAAAAACTCCTTAAATCCACCCATGAGACCCATTGTCTCTGGATGTTGGTGGATAACAGAACCTTTATCCATATACCTTCAAAATAAGCTATCACCGTATTTGAATTATGTGCGTAGCTGTATTAAAGATACACCTTATTTTTTTATTAAGTTTGAGAGAGTGGTTCAGTATGAACCAACATGCTGAATTTTTGATGGTTGTTTTGGATATCCAGTCACTATTCACAGTTATTCTCCATAATTATGGTATTCAAGTGATAAGAGAACTACTGCTTAAATATGGATATATGAATGGTAGACAGAAACAACATGTGAGCTATTAGAGATTGTATTAGAAAACAACTATTTCATATTTAATAATGACAATTTTTACCAAATATAAGGTATAGCAGTGAGTACTCCCATAGCTAATACCTACGCAAATTTAGTGTTGGATAAATGGGAATGTGAGTTTATTTATGATGGACCTAATTGCTACTCAGGGAAGGTTCCTTATTTTAAACATTTTTTGATGACATTTCCTTTTTGTGGCAGGGTAGTAAAAATGAACTTGAGTCTTTCCTAGACTATTTGAATGCCGGTACTGATTTTCTTAGATTTTACAATGACTTGTTCAACATCATGTGTGAACTTTTTGGATGTTATTGTTAAACACAATGACACTAACACTGAGACCGTAGTTTTAAAAAAACCTGTGCATATGAATACGTTTTTACATTTCACCAGTATGCATGCCCTACCACATGTATTTAAGGGTATTACTAAGGCACAATTTTTGAAAACAAGTAGACTCAATACTTCAACTGCGACTTATTTACAAAAAGCAAATGAGCTCAAAAATAATTTTGTGGGAAGAGGCTATGATGGTGAAATCAATGATATATTACATCTAAGGACATCTACAGGTAGACCTTATTTCTGTATGGAAGATTATGAATGGCCAAATAATATAGAAAGATCCAACAGGAATATAGATAAAATATGTTATGTTACAACTTATAATAGAAATACACCTCAGATCAGAAATAGAATTAACAAAAATTGGTGTATTTTAAGATCTTTACCTGAGTTGCATTCTGTTATTAGCCAAACACCTAGTTTTTCCTATAGGAATTCAGCTAGCTTTAAACAGAAATTATCCTATAAAGACATGAATACTAAAGAGAAATTAAGTTTAAATAAGACTCAACTTATGCTTTGTCATAATTGTAATTGTTGTGATGTCATAAATAAAGGTAATATTTTTATCCATCCAGTAAGTGGTAAGGAATATAAATTTAATTGTTTTGCAACTTGTAATATATATAGTCTATCATGCTACCTGTAAATGATGTACAGCGTTTTATATAGGTAAGTCAACTAGACGTCTAAGGGGATAGAATTATTGAACATAGATCTGACACACAGAGAAATGTCATAACTAATTCCTTAACAAAACATACCAATGAATTTGAAAATGGCCATATGTTTGTTTTTCTGGTGATAGATAAAGTTATTGCAAGCATAAGAAAAGGTGATATTAATAACAGGCTGGAAATTAAGGAGTATGAGTGGATTTTAAGAATGAATGCTGACACTTTGCCAGGCATCAACCAAAATGTCTTACTGAAAATAGTATTAAAACACATGCAAATGGGCTTGCAATAGTTGTATTTTACTTTAAGTTTTTAATTGAATCTTATGTGGTTGTTAAACATCCAACTCTTGGGCTGTGTGTGACTATATAAGTAGACTGTTTTAACTTTTGTTATACACTGATTAAGGTTTTTTAACCTGAAAGCTTTGTTTGTAATAGTTTTTTTGTACTATTGAGCCTTCTTTTGGATGATATAACATCCAACAAGGGCATCACCATATGGGCAAACTAAAAGCCATGGCTAATCAATGAGGTGTACAAGCTCATAAAAGCTAGGAACACAGCATTCAGATCAAATGACATGGATGCTGTAAGGGTTGCAAGAACTAAACTGAACAAAGGTATTAAGGTTGCAAAGAGAACCTATGGCAGGAAGATCCAGGGCCACTTTAGTGACCAGAGGGATACCAGACTACTATCGAAGGGCATACAAACCATCACTGACTACAAACCTGCATCAGCCTAATGCGATGACAGCACTGAATTTTGGAACCAACTGAACATCTTCAGCAGGTTTGATGCAGTTAACAAAACAGTGGCAAATAAACTACCTGTTGACAAGGATGAAGCAGTTCTGAGCCTGAACACAACTACAGTCACTAGAACCTTGAAATGGGTCAACCAGAGGAAAGCAGCTGGCCCAGATAACATCACGGGAATGTGTAAAAGATCTGGCACCAGTACTCACGGACATCTTCAATACTTCTGTACAACTAGCCAGTGTACCAAAATGCTTCAAGAAGATGACCATCATTCCCTTACCCAAGAAACCACAACCAACGACTCTAAATGACTACCGGCCAGTGGCTTTAACCTTGACAATGATGAAATGCTTTGAGAGGCTGGTTAAAAATCACATAGCCTCAATCTTACCAGAAACTCTGGAGACATTGCAGTTTGCATACAGGATGAACTGTAGTACAGCAGGTGCCATCTCCCTAGCAGTCCACAAAACTTTGACCCACTTGGAAGGCAAGAACTGCTACACAAGACTACTATTCATAGACTTCAGTTCTGCCTTCAGTACTGTTATCTCTCTGAATCTCATAATGAAACTATTACAATAGGGCATCAACTCCCAATTATGTAATTGGATTCTAAGCTTCCTCATGGAAAGGCCTCAATGGGTTTGCATGGGCGACAATAGTTCCGAAAGCATAACCCTGAATACAGGAGTAGCACAGGGGTGCATCTTAAGTCCTCTCTTATTCACCTTGCTGAGATATGACTGCATGGCCAGACATGAGTCCAATAAAATTATCAAATTCACTGATGACACCATGGTCATAGGTCTGGTCAGAGACAGAGAGTAGACGGCCTACAGGAACAAGATCGAACATCTGTTGGGATGGTGTGACAACAACGGCTTAATGCTAAATGTCAGCAAGACTAAGGAACTGAATATGGATTTCACAAGGTCTCAAGAACCACACCAACCTCTAGAGATGAAAGGGATGACAGTGGAAAGGATCAAAAGTACAAAGTTTCGGGGAGTACATATCACTGAGGACCTGTCCTGGTCAGTCCATGTATCTTACATGGTCAAAAAAGTTCAACAATGCTTGCACTTCCTAGGGAAACTGAGGAAGACAAAACTATCAAAGACCATCCTCCAAACTTTTGTGTACCATTGAAAGCATCCTTACCAATAACATCACTGTCTGGTATGGGGGCTGCAACACCTCCGATCACAAGGCTCTTAGGCAAGTTGTAAGGGCAGCAGAAAAAATCATTGGTTCCTGTCTTGCACCTCAGAACACCTACATGAATCACACTGCATAAAGCCAGGACTATATCCAATGATCCTTCACATCCTGCAAACAGTATATTCTCCCACCTCTCCTCAGGTAGAAGATACAGAAGTATCCACTGTAGGACTTCTAGACTCGACAACAGTTGCTTTCCTCTCTCCATCAGACTACTGAACTCTTGTGAAAAACAAGCTAGGAGTCTGTCAATGCATTCTTCCCCTCTTACCACATAGTTGTGCTATTTATCTCACTGTACAGATCCATACATATTCAGGCTTTGTTTCACTGTAAGTATTAAGCTTTTTCATGTGCAATAAGTAACTGATATGTATATTTAACGTTGGTTTACACCTTACCTTACCGTAGGACTCTATGAAGTGCAATATAAATCACACTGCAATATTCATGCTGACCATTTCATATGCTGCTTAGTTCTTATGTTATAGTAATGTCATGTGCATGTTGTTATTCAATTCTGTTTATTTGTAAAGTGTGTCTGGTCATTATATTATTATTTAATTCAATTTTTAATTTTATTTTTATTATGTTATTTTATTATAACTCTTCTCTGTATGTATGTTTTTCACTGGGAACGAAGCATCGCAATTTCGTTCAGCTACACTTTGATGTAGTTCTGAATGACAATAAAGTTTTCTTTGAATTTGACTTGAGATCACCCAATTATAACAATACTCAAGTTAAACGGTATTTGAGAGGGGTCTTACATACTCGCCCACCCAGGAAACAGATGGCTCCTCCTTGGGATTTCAATTTTGTTTTTGGAAAGCTTACTCTATTTCTGTCTGAATCAGCTCACAAAGCTGATATGAGATTCTTATCACAGAAGACTGTTTTATTTATTGTTCTGACATCTTCTAGGCAAGCATCTGAGTTACAAGCAGTTATGGTTAGTCAATCCTACCTTATTTTTCACAAGGTCAGGGTTTCTATGAGAACAAATTTTACCTTTACGCCTAATGTCATCTCATTTTACCTTAAGTCAGACTAATAATCTCAAAGTCTTTTTTCCTGAACCAAAGAAAAAGGGAGAGAGGATTTTTCACTCTCCAGATGCACACAGGCAGCTCAGGTAATAGCTAGACAAAACTTGATCTTTCAGGAGAGCTGACCATGTATTTGTCTCTTATGAAATTAGGAGGAAAGGACAACCGATGACAAAGTTGTCTATTTCTAGGTGGCTGTGTCATGCTGTTACTTTTGTTACACTCATCAGAACAAGTTACTTCCAGATAGGGTTACAGCTCAATCAAAAAGGGCATTGGCTTCTTCAGTAGACTACATTCTTTTTCCAGGTCCAGAACAGGCTTTACTAAGACCATTCTCTAGGTGCTCATGGAGTCTTTGGTACTGGTCGCATTCCTCTTTTTCTACTTGCATGTAAGCTGTGATAATCTACCCACATAGTTTAGGTCACTACAGTGGTGGTCCATGTTCAAACATAGTGCAGTTGTATAAGTAAACTTTGGTTTAAGAATAATTGCCCCCAAAATTTCAGTCTTTGAGTTCTGGTTTGCACATTTTTTTAGTTTTAAATGAGCATATGAATCCCTGTTAATAAGGAATATATATTAGGGGGAACCAATCTTGCTAAAATTATAGATTAAGCTGAAACGTCATGAGTCAGAGCCCTGGACTTTGTGTGTCTGTCTTAAGAAGTAATGTTCTTTATACCAGCCTTTTCCAGCAATGCAGCAGTACTGCTTTGGGGAAAGTAAACATTTGTTTTGTAAACAAAGGCAAATGGTATAAGAAAATGAACTGAGCATTTTATAAAGTGCTGTTAGTCCACACTATTAGGAAGATGTCAAAGTACTGATTTACTCACTTAGTTACTGGCCAGGTAAGAGAACTAGTGCTGCAACATTTTCAGCCATGACCAAACCCAGAGGCAGACAGATATATATAAAATTTAATTAACCATATTGCAAACATAAAAGTATATGGTAGGCAATCTAAAGTTGCCTGTACATGTATTTCTATAGTATTTTTTTTAGTCTGGTTCTGGCCAACAGTTATGAGTCCTCAATCATCGTTGTATCCTTTTTGCACTCCCCGTATCACATATATGGGTCTAATACTTAAAATTGATGGACTCAGCTTTGATGATGTTACTACTATGCACCAAACAATAACCTGTGCGCATGAAAAGTAAAACAAAAAGATTGTTTTTTGCAGGGCTTGAATCCCCCATTCTGCCCCACTAAATTATTTTACTAACTCCATGATTGCACACTTCCAGAAAATGAAGGATTTTGCAGTTTTGCACACATGTTGGCTATCTGTTTTGTCAAACAAAATACATAGAGTATATAGAGTAATCAGTAAACCACCATGTTTATGGAAAGTAGACTACCCCAATAAAAAGTCATGCATTCTGGAGGAGAATATGGACACTCCACGCATACAGTGAATTTAGATCAGTACTGAAACACTAACTCCAGAAGTGTGAAGCAGAAGTGTTAACCAGTGAAGCATTATACTGCCAGTGCTAGAGGAGATGAAATGAGGTAAAGTTGAAAGATGTAAGATGGATAATAAAATAAATGTAGTCGACCATTAAAGACTATTTAGGGTACTTGCAGAAGAGAATATGTGCGGTGTTTGATAAGACTGACCTCAAATTTTATTGAAAGGGAAATATACTAGAAAGTATTAAATATAACTTCATACCATTATCAGATAAGTGTGAGTTGTACAGGGGAGGGGTTTAAGTGCACCTGGTAGCACGACTTTTAGCTCCCTACATCTATTGTCTGCATTACAGTTGCAGGATTTAAATAGTTCGTCATATAGTTTTCTTGATGTTTGTTGGCAAGGAATTCCAGTAGCTGGGAAGTACTAGCAAAGGTACTTTCAGATGATTGTAAAGAAAATGAGAGTTGAATGAAGTCTAAATTCACCATATTGGCTCCTAACACTACTACGGTGAAATGGTAATTTGTGAGAAAATGCAGGAGTATTGAAGTAGGTTGTATATTTATGTAGAGTAAAGTGAGACGGATCTGCGTTGTGATAAGAAACAGCTGTAATAAAAGAAATCCTTGGTATTCCCAAGGATGGGCGAGAAAGGTAAAAGTGAAATATTTTTGTCAGCATAAGTTGTAGCCTTTTTCATTTCTGCATATTGTAGATATAGCTTAATGCTAGAGCAGACTACATACCTTTTCAACTATCACAATAGTCGAGCAAATAAGGCTGGTATGGTAGAAGACAATAATGAAAGAAGCAAGACAAAGCTCATGATACCCAAAATGAGGAATAGTACATTGGAAATTATTAGAGCAGACAAAAAGCAGAAAAAAACAGTTCTAGGTTTTGCTGTGTTTATCAGAATTGTATAGGCATATCAAGTCTGTAGTTTGTTAAAATCATCTTGAAGATTGTCTTGGATTGAATTAAGAGAGTCGTCACAATGCAAAAATGGGAGTAAAGTATAAGGTTTGGATAAAACATTATAGAAAAATATCTCTAATAAAGAGGTCAAGACTGAATCCATCGGATATCCTTGAGACATCTCAGAACAAAGGAAGCTAATTTCTGAGTAAACTGAATGGAATTTATCTTGAATAGTTATGTTGGAAAATTATTCTTTCAGTTGTGCTAGTAGATGTCACTAAAACCTAGATTTTCTATTTAGTTATTCAATCAGAAGCCCTCTTAAATCAGTGTCGAAAATGGCAGTGAACAGACGTTTCTATATGTTGCTTTATATTAAGTTTGCCATAGTAAGGACTGCAGTATTTGTAATGTAATTAGAGGAGAAACCATGAGAGGACTGTGGTACAGTTCCATACCCAGTGGTAAATTGCAGTATTTCACAACAGAGTATTTTATCAATCAGTTTAGCTAGAATGTACAGAAGGGTGTGAAATCTTTTGGGGACTTTGGGCTAGAGAACTTCAAAAGTGGAGAGATAACTACATGTTTTTAGCTAGAAGGAACAGTTCTGGAGGAAAGTAAAGATTAATGATGAAGTTTAGAAATGTTATCATAAAACTGTTTACATTTTCAGGAATGAGGGTGTAGTTCCTCATCAAAAAGAGGAAAGAGGAATATTCAGGCTGATTACCTCTAAAGCAATGCTGTAGAGAGAGGCTGGAGTCAAGAAGAGATGATAAAGGAATTAGGATAAGATTGAGATTGACAAAGTAGAGATGCAGCATTTGTTTTGGTAGGAATGAGATTGAAGAACAAAGGATGCTTGCTGTAAGACATGGATATGAGAAGGATCAAGATTCCCAAAAAAAAAAGAATTAGAGAAATGAGGGTTTGCAAAACTCAGCATTTTGGGTAATGAGACCAGCTGAATGTTGAGTTTCTGAAGGAAGAATGTTTTTGATGAAGTATTGTGAGTTAGTAGACTTGTCCTCAAGCTTGCATTCACACCTAAATTGTTATGTTTCATAGACAGAAGGTGAGTTAGAATTTTCCGAGAGCTTCCTGTGTTTATGTTTAATGTATTGTTTTTCTGTACCCTGTGCATGCTGACCATCTACCCACTGTTGCATCCTTGCCTGTCTCTTTCCTGGTCACTGTGCAGCCATCATTCAGGTAGACATGGCATTTTTTCTGTTTTTGGCCCTAACCCCCACATTCTGCAACTGATGTACACAATATCGAATGGGAAGGTCTTGTAGAGCATGGTGTTTAATGTGTCTTTAAGAAGGATAGCAAGTAATGAAGTGCATATATAAATAGCAGGCATGTGCTGTACTCAGTGCCATTTTGAAAGCGCAGCCAGAAAGTAAGCATGTGAGAGTGAATGTAGCTAATCCGTATATAAGTTACCTAAGTTAAAGTTAATAAGCTTCAATCGTAATGTGTTTGTACATAATAAAGCTGCTTGAACAGAACCCACCAAGACTCATCTGTTACATCATGACTAGATGAGTGACATGGTGTCAGAACCAGGATTCCAGAGATTGATATTTGGAGCCATGAGTTGCAGAGATAACAGTGAAGGTAAACTAGGAGAAACGAGCACGAAAAAGAGCCAGAAAAGAACCAAGGTAATGAAAACTTGCACGAACAGTTTACTTTATAAAAAAGATAAAACGGAGCATTACAAGGGCACAAACCGCATTATCAAACAAGCATGAGGCAGAAAGGGTTTATTAATTAAGTGAAATGTTTTAAGATATTTGATAAAATGACTAGCAGAAAACCAAAACAATTATGTCTGAAGCGAAACAAGTGTGTTTAATGCAAAATGGGCATGTTTAGAGTAAAACGAGCACAAGAAAAGTACAATGGGCATGAAAGAGATTAAACGAGCAAAATGAATATAGTAAGGGTAAAAACGGCACATTAGGCATAAATAAAGCAAGGCTACTACATGTTTTTTGACAAAGTGCTGTGTTCTGGCATAACTATGACTTCATATTGTATCAAGGGCATAACTAGAGTTATTCAAAGTATCTCAAAGTGCATAAAAGTGCTTAGTGTATGTTCCTATTACTGTGCATGTATTCCGAAGAGTTTATCTGTGTGCAAAGTGCAACTATTTCGTAAAATACAGTCAAAGTGCAGCCATTTTTAAAAAGTTTCTTGTGCTGGGTGTGTCTGTTCGTGAAGTACCACCATTACAGTGTGTTTCTTGCACTGTAAAAATTATCTAGCAAAGTACTGCCATTCTGGGGAAGTTTCAGTGTGCCGTGTACTATTTATCTGCGAAGTGCAGTTGCTTTGAAATATTTCTTACTCTGAGCTTCTTCTGCCCAGTTCATTCACACAGTTCGGTTATTTGAAATGTTTCTTAAAATGATGGTAGATGACTTTTGCAGTATGGCAATTTCAAGAGTGTTACAGTGCCTGAGAGACTTATTACACAAAGTTCAGTTATTCAGAGGCTTGTTGTGCCATTGGGCAAAATTACAAATACTAGCATAAATTATATGTGTATGTGTGTGTATCCATGCATATTTGCAAGACCCTTCACTGGTATGTGTTAATATGGGAGATGGATTTTGAAAGCCCTCCCCACTTATATTTGATCAGAATATTGCAGAGAATTGGAGAATATTTGAGCAACAGTACAATATTTTTATACAAGCAGCTTATTCTGACAAAGATGCATGCACCAGGGCATTCATTTTGCTAAACCTAGCTGGGTCAGTGGTCATTGAAAGAGAGCATTCATTTGTGTATGCATCAGCAGTATATAAGGGAGAAGGTGAAAATCATTATATTGTTCTACAGGCTGAATCAAGGGAAGACCCATTGTGTTTGAAGCACAAATTTAGGGAAATGTGTAACTGCCAGGCAAATATTACATTAGAGAGGCATTTGTTTTACACAAGAGATCAGAAACCAGGGAAAATGTTTGCAGCTTATATTACTGACATGAGAAACAAAGCTAAAATGT
Organism: Protopterus annectens; assembly: GCF_019279795.1. Lineage (NCBI taxonomy): Eukaryota > Metazoa > Chordata > Ceratodontiformes > Protopteridae > Protopterus > Protopterus annectens. Next base: position 1,826,345,400 of record NC_056741.1, read on the forward strand.
GTTGATTTGGTGACTTAAAAGATGAGTTAATAAAGAACACGCTTGTGTGTGGGATTAATAGTGCTGCTATGAGAAAGATTTTGCTTCATGACAGTGATTTAACATTGAGCAAAGCTATTGAGATTTGTCAAACCCATGAAGTTACAGAAAGGCACACAAGTATGCTTGCAAATGACAAGAGCATGATTTCAGCAGCTCCAGGACAAATGTAGATAGCATGCAACATGTGGCAAACAGAAGCAGGCCCAAGCACATGGCAGCCACCACCAGTGCTGGTTCACCAGGGAAACCATGTAGTTTTCCAGCAAGTTCTAAGAAAGGAGCATGCTCAGTGCAGTACAACCATGAGTCAGCAAAACCCAAATCAAGCTTTATTGTTAACTGTCACAATTGTGGTGCTAGTCATCAGTCTAAAAGAGAAAATTCTTTATTATTTGGTCAGCAATGCCACAAGTGTAAAAAATGGAACCAGTTTCAAAAGTTTTGCAAATCAAGTAAGCCTCACATGATTACAAAAGAAGGGTCACTCAAAAAATCAAGTTGATCATATAGAGAGCTGCAATTTTACTTTCTATGTAGATGGTGTATCAGTAATTGGTGAAAAGGTTGATGCAGTGAATTTGTTGGCAAAGAATTACGTGTTTTTTACTGTCTGGATCAATGGTAAATCCACCAAGCTCAAAGTAGACACTGGTTCAAAGTGTAATGTTATATCAGCAGACACATTTGCTAAGGTGAGAACTAATGAACAGCTCAATGTGGCTAGTACGAAACTTATTGCTTATGGAGGTGAAGAAATTCAGTAGTGCTTTCATGTTATTTGGCTATGAACTGTTACAACTTGTTATTCTTTGTAGTTCAAAGACCTGAGCAGTCGTTATTGGGTCTCAGAGACAGTTTGAGAATGAATCTGCTTTCTTTTACCAAAGAAGCTCATCATATAAGAGCATATCCTAGTTCCAATTTTTCTGAAGCTATTTTCTCATAGTATACTGATGTTTTTGATGATAAGTTGGGCAAACTTCCAGTTATGTATTCTGTAAAGTTAGACCCAAAGGTCAGTCCAGTAGCCAGACCAGCAAGAAAAGTTCCAATAGCTGTGCAAGATAAAGTCAAAGCTCAGTTGGATAAAATGGTGCAGCAAGGTGTAATTTGTCCAGTTACAGAACCAACTGAATGGGTGTCGTCCATGGTAGCAGCCCACAAGAAAGGCTCAAAAGAAATCAGAATATGTATTGATCCAAGAGATTTGAACAAAGCATTAGAGACCACATCATCCAATGTGTACAGTTGAAGAATTTGCAGCCCTAATACCAAATGTCATGGTTTTTTTTCTGTCTTAGATAAAAAAAGTTAATTTTGGTAAGTGATGCTTGATCACAAATCCTCATTACTGACCACTTTTGGTACTCTGTTTGGCAGATATAGATTCCTGAGGATGCCATTTGCAATAAATTCTGCAAGTGAAGTCTTCCAGAGTGCAATGGAGCAATTTTTATTCAGGTTATCCTTGTGCCGTAATAGTAGATGATTTATTGGTTGGAGGCAATAGTGTAGCAGAGCATGACAGAAACCTTAAGAGAGTTCTAGACAGAGCACGGGAAGTGAACTTAAAGCTCAAGCCTCTAAAATGCAAATTCAGACTACCAGAAGTTACATAAGTAGGTCATTAATTTACCAGTACTGGCATAAGACTAGAACAGTGTAAGCAAGCAGCTATCCTTGAGATGTCAGTGGCAGATAATATTCAAGCTCTGCAGTGTTTCCTTGGCATGGTCAACTATCTAGGCAAGTTTATACCAGACTTCAGTGAGTTGACAGCACCTTTAAGAGAGCTAACATTCACAAATGTTACATGGTCTTGGTTGGAGCAGCACCAGAAGGCATTTGAAGACCTTAAGCAGAAAATTGTCACCCCACCTACATTAAGATACTATGATGTCAGTAAACCAGTCACTCTTTCCTGTGATGCTTGAAAATTTGGTCTTGGTGCAGTTATTGTTCAGGAAGGTAGACCAGTAGCCTATACATCTAAAACACTTACCCAAACTGAGATACAGTATGCTCAAATTGAGAAAGAACTTTTGGAAATAGTACTTGCATGTTCAAAGTTTCATAATTATATCTATGGTCAAGCTATTCAGATTGAAACTGATCACCAACCTGTAGTTACTTCTAAAGAAGCCTATGCATTCAGCTCCAGCGAGATTACAAAGAATGATGCTCAAATTGCAAAAGTACAACTTCAAAATGGTGTATACAAAAGTCAAACCTCTTTAGCTGGCTGATACCTTATCCAGATCACCCAGAAGTACAATGGAACAGCTTGATGCAGGGAATTTTGACTTTGATATAATGGCAGTGTGTCATTTTTCTACCAAGAGACTTGATGACCTGAGAGAACATAGAAAGACTTATCCAGTTTTGCAAAAGCTCAACCCCTACATTAATGTTGGATGGCCATCAAAGCAATCTACTCTACCACCTGAAGTGTAAACCTATTTTCCTTACAGATATAAGATGTTGATGGAAGATGGCATTATTTTCAAAGGTCCTAAAATTATTGTTCCTGCTTCCTTACAACATGAATATATCCAGATTTTGCATCATGGTCACTCAGGTTCAGAATCTACAAAAAGAATGGTTAGACAACTAGTATTTTGGCCTTCAGTAGTGAAAGACATTGATAAAGTACTTTCTTTTTGTTCAGTATGCAGTAGTACTAAACCAAATTTGCAAAGGGAACCACTTGAGCTAAGTCAAGCTCCTGAACTACCTTGGTCAACATTAGCTACTGAGATATTCAAGTGGAACAATCAGCATTACTTAGTATTGGTAGACTCTTATTCAAACTGGTCTGAGATTGACTTACTACCTAATCTAACATCCACTACTATTATTACCAAATTGGAACCTCATTTCTCAGTCCATGGTAGTCCACACAAAGTTATTTCTGGCAATGGTACTCAATTTACTAGTTAGTAATTTCAGAAATTTGCAAGAGAATGGGACTTTGTACATTTTACTAGTAGTCCAGAATATCCACAGTCAAATGGACTAGCTGAACGTACAGTGCAGATGGAAAGCAACTACTTGAAAGGTCAAAGATTGACAATACCAATGTCTTTTTGAATTTACTTAATCTCAGAAACATCCCGGTGACGTTATACTTTGCTCGCCTGCTCAGAGACTTCTATCCAGGCAAACCAGAACAACATTGCCTATTAGTTCCAGTTTACTGAGGCCTAAAGCTAAAAACAACAGAACCATCAGAGCCCAATTATTTAGGAAGCATTCTATCTAGAAATCCAATTATGATAAATTGAGGAGACATCTTCATCCGTTGAAAGGAGAGACAGTGAGGATACAAACAACGAAAGGTTTCAACCGGATTGGTCAAGTAACAGGTATATGTACCAAGCCAAGATCCTACTTCGTAGAATCTGAGGGTGTGGAATACAGAAGAAATCTCAGACATCTCCTTCCTGTACCAGAACCATTATCGCAGCATTGTTCCAGTTATACAGACTCTAGATCTCAGAGCAATCCAGACAATATTCCTGTTCCAGAATGTGTCTTACCTACTGATTCCATTCCTGATGATGTTCCCAATATTCTTAATGTTGAATATTTCACAGAGACATTTCCAGTTGCTAAGCCTAATTCTCAGTTTTATGTCACACAATTTGGTCTCACTTCCCAACCTGGTGTGAAATACACAGCGACTTGGACATAACTATATACGTACATAGTTCTGTATAAATGCATGACAAAAAAGCTGTTTGTTTTATTTGCATGTCAACTGATATCCCCTGCATCGCATGATCTATTTCTCAAAGAGGGTGGATGTAGAGTATGGTGTGTGATGTGTCTTTAAGAGACATAGCAAGTGATGAATGTGCATATATAAATAGCAGACACGTGCTGTACCCAGTGCCATTTTGAAAGTGCAGCCAGAGAGTAAGCATGTGAGTGAATGTAGCTAATCTGTATATAAGTTACATAATTTAAAGTTAATAAGCTTCAGTTGTAATGTGTTTGTACACAAGAAAGCTGCTTGAACAGAACCCACAAAGATTCATCTATCATATCTTGACAAGATGAGCGACAGTCTGCTATGTCTTTTCTTGTGGGTCTGCATATTCCTACACACACAAAATGAAGACTAGTGCTTGGGGGTATCTTGAGCTGCTTGACCAATGGTTTGCATTTACCAAAGTCTGAAAAAAAATAGTCTGTAGCCCATTTAATTCTAAAATGCTTATAAGCGCTTTGGTTCTTCTTCAGTTCATTTTTCATCTATGGTGCCTTCTGTGCAGAGTCTGTATGTGCCCATTGAACATTTTCAGGTTGCTCCTGTTTACTCTCACATCCCAAAGATATATTTGAATCCTCTGATTTGCCAACAGGTGTGTATGCCAAGTGTGAATGAGCTCATGCATCCTATGATGGGCTGACACCCTGTCTAGGATAGGTATCTCTGCCAAATGTCCATTGACTACTGTGATAGGCTGCTTGACTCCTAATACAGTAAAATGGGTTAAGCAATGGAAAATGAATGAATTCTAAGTCACTCCAGGGAAATCGCTGTACCATATTGTACATCACTAATCTAATTCATTATTGAATACAGTACTGAGTTTTGTAGGCTTCTAACAAGCCATTTGAAGCAACATGAAAAGATACACTGACTCCTAAGAAAAAGTCACAGGGTTAAAAAACATGAACTATTCAGAAAGGCTTCAGGAATTGTCCTTATATGTTACTTGGAAATGGCTTCTTCTTGGTCTGTAAAGCAATGTTTCATCCAATTCTACTTAAAAGTCTATTCATGGACCACACCACTAGGGGAGTTAACAGAAGATTAAGGGACTTAATCTTAAAAATTATTAATAATAGAAAAAATATGACAGATATCCTTATACAAATTTCCTTTACAATCAGACGTCAATCATTAACTTTCTACAAAAATAATATTGAGGGGTGTGTGTGTGTGTGTGTGTGTGTGTGTGTGTGTGTGTGTGTGTGTGTGTGTGTGTGTGTGTGTGTGTGTGTGTGTGTGTGAGAGAGTGAGAATGTTTTGGTCAATTCCCATTATATCTACCATTGTACTGCTGTTACTGCACAGAAGTGGTTTAGGGAGTTTTTCAGTTTCTCTCTGTTGTTGTTTAATGTTGGACTTGGTATATATAAAGTTGTGTAGAGGTGGGGGTTGCAAGAGGGCTTGCCCTTTGCAAAAAATGTATGCCTTTTGTGTTTTAGATGTTTGGTATTATGAGTCACATTTTTCAACATGTAAACATTTGTCTGTCTGCTCAAGGTTTGGTAAAACACTCATGTACATGTATGTTTATATGGAATTATGATACTATCATAAAAATACAACTGTTATAACTTAAACAGTCGATCCCACAAAAGATCACTATGCATATCACTGGGGGAAAAAAACACATACACACACCCCCTGTTACTTACATAAACCAACCCCAAGATTGCACTACAGTGGGGAAAGGGCAGATTCCCCAATCCCAATTGTTCTGTGATCTCACACACAGAAAAACTGGAATTGTCAAATCAGTTCACTTTTGATGAACTACACCAGCTTTTCTAATTTTGAACGAAAGCAGCCTTTGCTCGAACATTAGACTCCCAGAGATACACACACACACACACACACATAAAATATATAAAATTCAGAATATCGAAAACTTGGAATTTTCCCTTTTTCACTTTTTTGCTATCCCGGAGTTGATATATGTAAGTTATTGGTCATGTTTCACTGTTGCAATAATAATAATAATATGGGTTATTCTTGATGTGCTAGCCCTTGACTGGCCCACATACCAGTGATTTAAAGCCCTCTTCCTGGGCTGACAAATGCCCTGTACCTGACATCAGGACGTCTAGATATAAGGGTCATTGGCCAGTGCTATTTTACAGCTATTTCTTGCCATCAGATCTCAAAGCATCCATTTTTGTAGACTGCAACATTCTGAAACAGAGTTTGTTCAAAATCTAAATGCCCCACATCAGGGCCATTATACCCTTTGCTTGCTTTGGACAGTTCCGTACTCTCAACATAGACAAAGAGGAAAAAGGGTCAGAAGGGATAAACCAACAAGACAACAAAAAAGATGGCAATCAGAAACTCTAACTAGGCCTAGTGAACCCTGACCTCAGGGGGGTCCAGCAGGGAGCATCCATGACTCGGCCAGTCTCCTCCGTATTCCCTTATCCTCAAGTCTCACCCCAACTATCCCACTTCTAACCTCCAGTCCTCACTCTCTCTACTACACAACTAGGGGGAAGGCTTTCCCTCTTCTACAAATAATGGAGCTATACACTTTTGACAAATGGGTGCTAAACAGTATCAAAACAGGTTACAAACTGTCTTTTCCCTCTGAACCAAAGCCTGCAGGCATTCCATCTGTGCCCCCAAAACAAGTTTGAGAAGCTGTGGCCCAAGTAGGTCTGCTACTGTAGCAAGGCTCCATAGAAAAGGTACCTCCTCTAGAAAGAGGAAATGGTATTACTCTAGACTTTTCCTAGTCCCTAGAAAAGATGGAACTTGGAAACATATTTTCTGTGTTTCCAGAGTAAATATGTTCCTTCTTGTTCTCAAATTCAAAATGCTAACCCTCCAAAGCTCCTGTCTGTGTTAACACCTCAGGCATTCATGGGCACTTTGGATTTAAAAGATACTTACCTACACATTCCCATTGCAAAGTCTCACAAAAAAAATCTTCATTTCAAAGCAGGTGGGAATCACTATCAATTCTCTGCTCTGCCCTTTGGCTTGTCTACTACACCTAGAGTACTGACCAAATGTCTGGCTCCAGTAATTGCCTTCTGCAGGACAAAGGACATTCATATGCCCTCACCTAGATGATTGGCCAATCCAAGCAGTTTCTGTGGAGGAGCTTCTTTCAGCCCTGTGTCTTAGTATGGACGTTTTCTCCAATGTAGGATTCAGCCTAAATCTAAAAATATCCAACCTCACTCCATCTTGAAAACTTGTTTTTCCTAAGGGCTTTGCCGGGCACAGCCCTACAGACAGCTTTTCTCCCCAAGAAAAAGATCACTTTCCTGATACAGTATTTCCAATTTCTTCTTTTCCTTTCAGTAATAACAGCAAAGGAGGTACTGATGGAATTCAGGTACATGGCCTCATGTGTTCTAATGATTTCTCTAGCCAGACTGGCCATGAGGAGGATTGAGTGGTATCTCAAGAACGTACAAAACCATCACTGTCAGTCCCTCAACCAAAGGATTCACCTCCTTCCTTGTCTCAAAAGAGAACTGTATTGGTGGATCTCTGATTGCAAACAGAGCTTACAGGTGCCCTTCTGGATTCCTTCTCCAAACCAGACCTTGACCGCAGATGCCTCAGACTTAGCATGGAGTTAGCAGGCTTCAGACACAGTGAAAATGGGAAGCAAGCTTCCTAAAAAACATATAAACCAAAAGGATATGATGACTGTACTCAATGGCATTCTAGCTTTCAAAGACTTATGGAAACCAAGTACCTCACTTATAAAGACAGAAGGGGCAGAGTTAGGATTAGCACCAATTATTAAGGTTGTGTAGAGGGGCAGAGCCCCCCCTGTCCACTTTAGTAATAGGTGCTTAACCGTAATGCTGTCCCCTCCACCAGCCATAACCATACACCTTAACATCATTAAAACCTTACTGTAATAATGCCACTATTCAGATAAATTTGAGGCTAGTGTTAATGGGGGGGGGGTGTTAAGTTTTAATATCGAGAGAGGAAATAGTTTTCCTCTCAATATTATTTTTTTCAGTTTGGTTTGTGTTTACTATTGTGTTCACTACTGTGTATGGTCAAACTTATTTTGTCAGTGTTTTACATTCGGCATTAGGGCTGTATACATATATATACATATATATATATATATATATATATATATATATATATATATGTGTGTGTGTGTGTGTGTGTGTGTGTGTGTGTGTTCATAATATATATATATATATATATATATATATATATATATATATATATATATATATACATACACACACACACATATATACATATATATCTGTATGTGTGTGTGTGTGTGTGTGTGCGTGTGTGTGTATATATATATATGGGTCTACTTCACATTTCATTTGACTGAATTTTAATTTTCAAAATACTGAAAATTCATTTGACAGAATCTCATTATACTGAGTTGTAAGCCATAGACTTGATGTGGGTTTCCCTTCTCCTGTGACTTGCGTGTGATAAAAAGAATTACTGTAACTTATAGTGCTGATTGTCAGAATATCAGCAGTCTTGCAGAAAGTAATGTTGTAGTGTTTGTAAATGTGGGTATGTCAGTTTACACTTTTACGGGAAGTATCTCAAATAATATGGCGGATGTTTTGTACGCTCCCAGCAGTAGTGGCAGCATGTAGACTACTGTAAGGTAAGTAAAAGGTATATGCACTTTTCCCCACTGTAAAGTTATCCTGGAGATAGTATATATAGTTAGAGGTGTGTGGGGGGCTGTTGGGGGTATAGCCCCAACCTAGTTTGGTTTTATATCATCTGGTTTCTGTTAAGAGGGTATGTAAGCAGTGTTTAAGTTCTGGAAAGAGTTAGTCATTGATGTTATAAGTGTGCATGTCTATGATTTACAAGTTAGTATTGTGAAATATAGCATTGTAAGGTTTAGGTATTATGAGTTCCAGTCAAGTGAGTTTTCAGTATTTTGAAAATTAGGTATACGGCCATGGTGGTGCAGCATTTAGCATTGTTGCCTCACAGCAAGAGGCTCTGTGGCTCAATCTTCGGCTGGGGTGTCTTCTGTGTGGAGTCTGCATGTCCTCCCTGTGGTCATGTGGGTTTCCTCCCGGTGCTCCGGTTTCCTCCCACATCCCCAAAGACATGCTGCAAGTGGATTGGACATGCTAAAAGTGGTCCTAGGCATGAGTGCGTGCGTATGTGTCTTCTGTGGAAGGTTGGGTGCTGGGCTGGCAACTCGACACCGTAAAAACTCCACTGCCAGTCATGAGCAGACAATGTGATCTGCTGTGGCGACCCCTAACTGGGAAAAGCCGAGAAAGAGAGAGGTATTTTGGTCTCGCAAATGAACGTCAGTCAAATTAAATTTCAGTCATATGACGTATACCTATATATATATATATATATATATATATATATATATATATTTTAATATTAACATTTTTTATTTAATGACTAATTTTCTATTTTTTCTGATTGCAAATGGAAGCATATTTGATAATCATAAAAGATATATATCACTGTTTTTGTTGTTTGTACGTTTTGTAATTAATTTCCTCACTTTGTTACTAGCTCCGCCATGGCACATTCCATTGCTTTATTTATAGGCCTGGAGGAGATCACCTTTAAGCATGCCTTTCAACTTAGTGCAAGCATTATGCACAAAGAATGATATAATGGTGGTACAACGGCCTTAAATCTGGGGAAGTTTCAATATTACTCGTATAAACTGAGAAGGTTGCTATAAGAAAACAGGTTTTGCATTAGCATTCATTTTCTGAAGAATATGAAGTCTTAAACTCAAATGTCTGTTACTGTTTAATGACTTCAGTCCATAATGATTTACCAGAAAGAGTGTATGGCTTCTGATATCCAGAAACAAGCATCAGGTTACTAACCACTGAACTTAGAAAACTTACTAAGATTAAAATAAGTTGGAAATTTTTAAAATGTCAGCAGTTATATATATATATATATATATATATATATATATATATATATATATATATATATATATATATTTATACACATATATATATATATATAAATATATATATATATATATATATATATATATATATATATATATATATACATATATATATATATATATATATATATATATATATATATATATATATATATATATATATATATATATATATATATAGGTCCCCTTCAGAAACCCGAACGCTCACTTACCCGACTTCCAAAGCTCTGAAACGAAAAGACCGACGACTGCACAACATTGATGTCCCGGAACACCGACTCTCCACTCCAGGTAAGTAACCGTTTGGCCATCCTGTTGAACTTTGCCCCTTACCCCCATAGTAGTGCAATCTCAGAGTTTGTATATTTAGTTGGGGGGTGCACCCCCCACATGGGTAGGTTTGCTTTCCTTCAATTTTAGTTTTTGGAAGGATGGCCAAGCGGTTATTTACCTGGAGTGGAGAGTCTGTGTTTCGGGATGTCGGTGTTGTGCAGTCATCGGTCTTTTTGTCTCTGTGTTTTGGAAGTCGGGTAAGTGAGCATTTGGGTTTCTGAAGTAGACCTATATATATATATATATATATACATATATATATATATATATATATATATATATATATATCTATATATATGTATGTATATATACATATACATATATGAAAAGTATAAAAAGCATATGTGTTTGTGAATATAAACAATATAAACAAATGTGCTTACATTATAGTATTTTAACATAGTCACCCAAACATTAAAATCAGAATTTATCAGCCCTTAATTTGAGGACACTGTTAATAGAAATGTTGTCATCTAGGCCTGGAATTGCCTCTGCTTTTAATTTTAATTGCCACTGCAACTCCTTATATGCGATTAAGTTCTCCCATGGTCCACCTGATGGATTTAGTGGCACTTGCTCATTTTCAGCAAAGAAAAATATATTGTGACCTGTGTGCAACACACAATGTTTATAAAGGCATTATTTTCATTCTTCCTCCTGATCTCATAATAGTGTTCATATATACGCCTAGCCAGTGGCCCCTATCTTCCCAATATAAAAGGCATCACAGAACTCACATTTACTAATATAAACAACCCCCTTAGATAAACAATTGCAGCCTCTTGGCAAGTTAACCAGCCTGCTCCAACAATAGTATCTCCTTTGGTGTAAATGTACTTCCATTGGTTACAACCACCACATTTACTTGAACCAACCTGAACTTCCACAGGGTATTTATCATTTATGTTACCCCTTTGTTTAAACTGATTCTTAAAATTCTTTCCACTTTTATAAATAAAAACTGGATGTTCATCTGTTTTATTAGTCAGGACCTGATCAAACGACTGATTCTTAAAATCCTTTCCTCTTTTATAAATAAAAACTGTGGGTTCACCTATTTTATTTGTTAGGTCCTGATCAAACTTAAAGATTACGCAGTTATTCCTGATAATGTTCTTTATTATTGAACTCTCTGGGAAATATGTCATTACCAAAGCCAAATTATAACATCTATCCCCTTGATGAGGAGGCAAAACTTTAATCCCAGTTTTTTGGCTTTCAATACCTAATAATGTTTTGAACTTGGAATGTCTCACTCTCCAAACTTTTGCTCTGATGTCACAAACAAGTTTCCCTGATAACCATGACTGAGAAACAGTTTAATATCAACATTTCAATGTTAAAAAAAAATCAGTTTTTAACATTGAATCACAATGCCAAATCCATGCATACTAATGAGGTGTAAATGTTGAATCTGATTAACAAATTCAGCAAATTTGACATTACATCGATATTGAATGGGTTGTCCGCATAGGATCTAAGGTATGTCTCGCTCCTACCCTGGAATTCGCTGTTTTTTAAGGTGGACAAGCCTCCCTGCCCCCCCCCCACACACACACACACCCACTGCTAACTATATATTCCAACTCCGAGATTGCACTACAGTGAGGAAAGGAATGGATTTATCAGTTCGCAGTGTACTATGATCTGTACTCATAACATCGAGGCCCTATCAGTGAATGCACAGTGGCATTCGCTCATACGATCTCTCTCGCTCAGTTAATGTTTGGCACCACAGAAATTGTCCAACTGCCTTTCATCATTCCCATGTTTGCTAAATGTTAATTCTGTCTTTTGATAGTAAACCTCGAGAAACATCTTAATCAGTCAAATTCCAAATCAGAGGTGTCATCCTCCAAGATCATCCCTGATCACCTCACAGATTGCACCTTAACTAACCACCTTTTTTGAGTGGGGATGACAGCTATTATAATGGAGGTATGAAGTGGGTTTCCTGTATATATTAGAAGAGAAACTCACAACTAATTTTTAGTAATAGTGACATCTAAGAAGTTGATACTTTCTTTAGAAAACTGGTGTGTAAACTGTGGTGCCATTGATATAAATATAAAAGATCTTCTAATAACCGCAAAGAACTTCAATATATCAAAAATGCCCTGTTAAGACACTCTGAGGAAATTTATCAGAGATGCAGTCTATTGGTGAAACACTTAGGGAAAAAGTAGTGGCGCTTGTGATTAAACAGGAGGATATTAATCAGTGTCTTATAGAAACTGAAGAAAGATATTGGAAGAATATGCACTTTATGGCTTTCACAGAACATGTGAAAGGTGACAACTGTAAGGAATTTATGAAAATAAATGTCTGAGTAGTTGGACTGAGATCACAATGGAAGATATAAAAATAGAAAGAGATCATCAAGTATACTCCCTGTGGTATATCAGGAGGCAACAATGACCAATTAACAAAAAAAAAATCCATCCTTTCAACTAAAAGAAGAAATTCTTTCTATTTTCTGGAAAAGGGTTCTGTTTTGAAAGTGGGTGACTCATGGGTGTTTGTTGACAATGACAATTCACCCCAGATCAGAATTAGAAAAATGTGTTTGACTTTTGTAAAGCTCTGCAAAGAGATGGCATCTGTTATTTGATTTTGTATACTCTGCTCTTTTGAGAACGTACATCCCATTAGGGCCAAAATTTTTGATGACCCGAAATTAATCTTAATGGAACTGGAAAAACAGAAGGGATTATTTGCTGCAAAAAGAAGGGGAGAAGGGTACCAGTCAGCAGCATTTTAACATATCTGAGGAATGCCTGCTGATTGCAGCACAGAGATGTCCAAGAAAGTCTTTCTTGGTTTTCCAAAGGAAAATGACAGACAAAATGCAGAACGTGAGAGACCAGTCAAAAAAATTTTTGATCAAAATAAAAACGGTAGACACTGTAGCCAATATTACCAAACATTAAATGACTGTAAGAAATGGACATTCGTAAGACTGATGATCCAATAGAAAGGAAAAAACTCTTAAACTTTTTGAAGTACTGCTTCTCACCCAATTAACTGTCAGTTGAGTAGCAACAGCAGATAGTGGACAAATTGAGCAGGGCAATTCCTATGCCTCACGAGTGGTCTCTGAAACAGGAAATTGCGAACCAAGTTTTTTGCAAGTGGAGCCAGCCTTGCTGTGACCTCTTTGCCATGTCCATGAACTCCAAATGCAGCAGCTTCTTTGCGCTAATCCCCCCTCCAGGGGAGTCACCAAGGGGTGCACTTGTGCACGATTGACTCCCGGGACTTCTCTATGCTTTTCCCCCATTTCTATTAATACACAATTTTTTTCAGAAAGCAAAATTGTTGAGTTGCAGGCTAATTCACATCGCTCCATACTGGCCTCGTCAGGTATGGTTCCCCTTTCTATGGCCCCATCTTCAGGGGGAACCTTGGATTCTGGTTCCACTGCCGGATCTTCTGACTCATCAGTCAGGAATGCTCCACCCCTCTGTTCAAACCCTCAAGCTGACAGCATGGTTGCTCCACTTCCCATCTTAGCCAGGCTTCCAGATTTATCCCAAGCAGTGCGACACATTCTGGTTTCATCACACAAGAATACAACTAGGAAACTTTATGCGACCAAATGGAAGAGATTGGGCTTACAAAAACCATATAGAACCTTTTACATCCCCTATGTCAGCAATTCTTGAATTTTTAACAGAGACCTTTTATCAAGGTGCGGCTGCAGCCATGATACACGTACAACTAGCTGCGGTATCTAACTACCATGTGGGGGACATGGGATCCAATAGTATGTCTCACAGGTTATGCAAAGCTTTTATGAGGGGTACATTCCTCTTAAGACCTTCCATAATAAAACCACCACCTCCTTGGGATCTAAATTTGGTACTAGCTTCTTTAATTCTCCCTCCATTTGAACCAGCCTCCTCTTGTCCACTAAAGTTCTTAACTTGGAAGACAATTTTTTTAACAGCCATTACTTCCACTAGGAGGGTTTCAGAATTGCAATCTATCTATCTATCCGTCCTCCCTATTTGATCTTTCACAAAGACGGTCTCTCTCTCTCAGGACAAATCCTTCTTTTCTTCCAAAAGTATCTTCTGAGTCCAATTTAAATCAGTCTATTGAGCTACCTATATTTTTTTCCCAGTCATGGCAACAAGGCAGAATACAAGCTTCACCAATTGGATGTCCATAGGCAGTTACATTTTTACTTACATAGGACTAAAGAATTTAGAAAATCTGACCAACTGTTTGTTTCATTCTCAGAAAATATAAAAGGGATTTCAGGTTCAAAAGTCACTTTATCTAAATGGCTTACAGACACTATTACTTATGTTTATAACTCTTAGCACAAGCAACTCTCAGGGAAAATTTTAGGTCATTCAACGCAAGCTATGTCTACTTCCATTGCCTTTCAAGCTAGACTTCCATTGGATTCAGTTTGTGCTGCAGCCACATGGGTTAACCCTCATAGCTTTATCATTCATTACAAAGTAGTTGCGACCTTTTGGAACAGGGCATCCTTTGGTTCCACTGTTCTGAAAAGTTTGTTCCTTTGAGCCACACAAGAAAAAGGTGCTGGGGACACTGTCCCAGCCATCAAGAATGAAGGCAAGATAAGGACAACATAACATAAAGAAGTTATGTGCTTACCATAACGTTCCATGTTTTTTGTCCATATTCTCACCTTCATTCTTGCATCCCACCCTCCTTCCCCCTTCCTGGAGGATCGAGAGGAATTTTTTTTGGAATTGGCTATGAGTTCTCTGATTCCCTTTGAGCCTCATGAGTTATGGGCAGAAGGTTTTTGGTTGTATTTTCCATAGTGAGTTGGATAGTCTAGTGACTGGTTTTCTTACAAACGAGATCTGAGTAACGGTCGCTAGGCATCTTGGGATAGGGTGTAGCCTCGAGCCAATGAAAGCTCTCAAGCTTTAGTATGTGGTCGTGTTGGAACCGATGCTCTGTTCCAAACCCAAAGTTCCCAACCATCAAGAATGAAGGCGAGAATATGGACAACAAACATGGAACGTTATGGTAAGTACATAACTTCTTTTTTCTGAAGATTTTATTGAAGAGGTCATGTTTCCAGACCTTTGATTTTTTTTTTTCTAGTAAGAAGTGTTGTACCTTTTGAAGTTGTTTCAGTTGGTTTATGCCAAAACTACAAAATATAGCATTGTATTCAATACAGAATAAGTTGAAAGTGGCACAGTGGTCTCCATCAAATGACTAGATGTGATCTTAAGGATTAGATTGGGTTATGGCATATGCTTTTCAGACTTTGTCAGGTAACACACTCATCTGTTTTATCTCCTATTATCTATTGATCTTTATTGATGATGTAATTTTTTATGATTTTTGTTTACATAATTTAAAGAGCTGTAGCAAAGTACTTTGGCACTCTTGTCCATGTACCAATTTCATGCAACCTTGGCTAAAGTCTATGAGCAGTGACAGCATGTACACTCTCAAACTTTCTAAAGAACAGTTTGAGAGTTTAAAAGCCACCCTTAAATGATGGTAATTATGATTGCTTATTGACAGCTAGCAAATTATTTATGGCAGTTTGAGAGACAGCTTACAAACAGTCTGTTAAGAAATCGTGATTACTTAACTGACATCTCCTAAGCTGCCAAACTTATTGCATTCGGTATCCTGTTTGAGTTGTCAAGTTTTTGCTTGCGTCTGGTGTGGCACAGATAATTTATGATATATATATATATATATATATATATATATATATATATATATATATATATATATGGATCTACTTTCATATGTCGAATGTTCACTTGATCGAACTACACAATATAGAGACCACAAAAAAGAAAATCTGTTTCCAGGGACCATATTACAAAGATAAAAGCTAATGCAGAAGCATAACTTTTAACACACACACGCGCGCGCGCACACACACACACACACACACACACACACACACACACACACCCTTCATAGTTTCACAGAGAGGAGCAGCAATTGCTGCATTTCTGTAACACATTACTTCAGACATATCACATGTACTGTTCATTCATTCTTTCTGTTACATTCTCAATAAAGAATTAATAAAAAAAGGAAAGGCCCATTTTGAAATGAAAACATCCCCCAGTGGCTACATATTGTTAGACAAGCAATGTTATACAATAAAATATTTTTGTTATTCAAAACAGCCCAGTCAGCATGCTTTTACTATAAATCCAGAGTTACTCACAGGAAAGAGTTCAGTAACAGTACTGAGAAAATATCCCAACACCATGGCTACTCAACTAAAATTGCAACTGGTCGTTATTTCTCTATAGGTATGTCGCTACAAGTACTAGCTGCCAAATAAAAGTCTGGGCAGCAAAGCACTCTGCAGGTGGCAAATGTTGAAGGTCTAAACAACAAAAACAATGGACTGAACATCTGTAATATTGAGGATCATTCCAAACTAAACATTCAGATGCTGAACTAACATACGTTGGAGAAAAATGCTGGCACTCTCTAAACTTTTAAAATGAAGCACTTGCATTGTTTTTATTCACAAGATCCTGTCAAGAATGAAAACACTTAAGTTTAAAACTTTACAGAATGTTCAGCCTTTTTCCCTTAACAGGTACGAGGAATACGTACTGTGTAAGCATTGGCAGAAACATGCTGAATGCATGTATAGTACATGCTTCACAATCTCAAACAAGGAAGGAACCACCAAATAGCATTAAAGTCCATTCATATGATGGCATTATTTAAAAAAGGTAATCAATGTTTTTTTTAAATAATTGTATAATAGCAATAATCCACTCCTGCATGTGGGTATCACAGGATTTACCGCCGGTAGGTTTTGTTTAATTACTATGGCTTTGTCCTTGTGATCAAACCAAGCCATCCGTGTGTAAATCCTGTGATATGCATGCCCATTTGTGCATCATTGCTGAAGTATCCTCCTCCTTGTATGCAACAGCAGCACACCAGCTGAAAATGAAAGTAGGCCTGCATTAATAATAACAATTATATGTAGTTTTAAAGGTTCATATTTAAATACTAGGCAATTAGTCTGCTGACTATTACATACATAGCCAATGACCAGACACTGACCAAAGGTGAGATTCAAACCTCATACTTGGTGTGTGTAAGGTAGAGGTAAACACCTTAACAATTATACCAACCTCCAAGTCCTTGTGAAGAAAAAGATCTTATCTTTGGGACAGCGTCTTTACATGCTAGCTGTACCTTATTCTTAAATGGAAACATTTTAGCTTTTTTGTCAAAAAAATGCCTAGAAGAATGTTTGCTAAAATGTGGCATGTTAAGAAAAGGTCTGCATCTTTTATATGACTTGAACCATTAGCCGCATAGCCTTCGTTTAGACACTGTAGACAGCTGCCAACTCTACTGTCACTGAACAGGTAAAGTCAATTGCTATCCATGGGCTGACCTTTCAACATCCCCTGTTCGAGCTTAGGCTGCATACAGTCAATGTGATGCTGTCAGCTGAAAACAATTTTTTTTAGATGTGAAAATATGATCTGGGCTGTGGTATGCGGAGTTCAACTTTGTCAGAAAGGCACCATGTGTAAACTCTTATACACTACATTAATTTTCAAATTGTGGAATTCTCTTCCTCCAAACCTTAAACAAATACATCTCGGTAGAAAATTTAAAACTCAAATTAAACAATATCTTATTGACTCCTAGTTATGTTCGTGCCTCACACCTGCCTGACTGCCTAATTTCTCTGATACATTTCCCTAACACTTTATTCACTGCTATTTCCATACTCCTAACTTTTTCTATTCCTCTGCTGTCCACCTCTACATGTATTTCTTTCTCTACCCTCATGTTCATCTTAATTATCCTGTTTATTTCTGCATTACTACTACACATCTCCCTACCAATGATCTTTATCTACATTTTTCTTCACTTCGCAACATATATCTCTTTATGTACTACTACTTCCTCCACATATCCTCCTATTTATTGTATAATATGATGAGTCAACTGTATTTTTGATACACTGGTAAAGAACTAATAGAATCTATTATTTTTCCTGTACTATTTAAGTAAAATATGTAAACCCTGTATATGTACTATACAGAGTTTATCTAAACCATCATTATTGGAGTTTTTATTTGAATTTATATTTTTTACAGTTGTTTTTCATTGTCGGCAGGAAGAAAGGGATAGCTTGTAGAGAAGATTTACTCTGATTTATATTTTGTTGTTTTACCTTTAATTTTCGCTGTTTGCTGTTAGAAGGGGCTATGTTCTAGGAAGGCAAAGTCTAGTCATCCCAAGGAGCCTAGTCAGCTGTAAATTCATACACACTACAGAGAAGACAATCCAGAGATCATCTAAACAATCCTGTATTGGTTTGTGATTTATTGATCTTTACCAATAAAAAGAGGTGCAACTGCAAGCGATTGTAAGCAGAAGCTACTGTGCATATTTGTTTGCGATGAGAAGGAATTCCACCTTTGACTTTCCCAACTTGCATGGTCAGAGCAACAACTTTACTGTACTTAATTTAATATTTAGTAGTACAGTGGTAATTTCTCTCATAGAAGCTGATTTAAATTCTCTTTGAATTCATTTGCAGCTGAATATGGATTCCTTAAATGAGTTTGCCATAAATGATTTGCTAAAGCACAAATATTTTGTACAGTGTCATAAATGCTATATATATTTAAAGGTAATACCTGATAACACTGTTTACCATTATTAGTAAATCTAGACTTAATTAATTAATTGTGTAATTGGCACGACTTGGAGAACTGTTGTTACATATATCAGTGACTAGAATAATTAAATAAATAATGTTAGGCAAAGAGCTAATAGAACGCATTTAAGAAAGGAAATGTCTATTGTTTGTAAAGATGACTCAACCCCTATGAAACAGGATAATGTCACTGACAACTTTGAAATTCTGAATGCAAGTGTTCAGCAGTCTGATGATCCAGAGTGTATAGAAGGAAATAAAAGAAAGGAAGAAGTCTACAACAAATAAAGAAGAAAAAAAAAACAAATGTTTGGAAAGCAGAGAGAATGCATACTAAAAAGGACACTGCTTTGTTGTATAACACACAGATTACAGGGAATGATAACATTTTTCTATCAGAAAATCTTTGTTTATGGAAAAAGGCATCATTATTTCCAAAAGAGAAGTTAGAAAAAAGAGGCAAGGGGCAGGTGAAAAGGAAGAAATCAAAATCGAACATGGGCGGATTGCAGAACATTACTGTAAGAAAAAAGGAAAAGACACGTTGACAAAATGGCTCAAGCTGTAGATGTACAAAGCCAGCAGACTGAGAATTGTATGCTTGCAAATGTAATACGCAATGAAAACAGTGGGAATAATAAGACTAATGGTAATGAAGATCATTCTTTTATAACAATTGATAGAGTTGATATTACTGAATTTTAATTTGAAGATTCTTCAGATCTGATCATAAAAATATTCTTGTAATTGGAGATTCAGTTATTAGAGGAACTGATACTTTTGTTTCCAGAGAAGATAATGTACATTGAATAGTGTTATGCTTGCCAGGAGCAAAAATAGAGAATGTGAGGCAGACCTTAGAATGCCTTATTGTAAGGAAGTATGGATCTGTTTTTATTCATGTTGGTACAAATAATTTCATCCACAAGGACTCACTGACTGTTAGCAAGGAACTTACACTCCTCTTAGCACAGCTTGTGCAAGCATTTGGACATATTTTTCACAAATCAAATAAATAAAGGAAAGTCAAGTCTTTGTGAATGAAAAGATATTTGGAGTAAATACCTACATGAAAAAAATGTCACATTTAAAAAAAATGGAAATGTGTAGAGCGTCTGAGCCTAATTTTGGGTACATGTGTTCAGACAAGATGGCATGCACAGGGAAGAGAATTTTTGCAGTAGATATTTTGTAACATTTGACAAACCCAAAGCAGGATTCTTGCCAGGTCAAAAATGTAACATTTCACAGAGATTGATGTTATTCTTTGTGAAACATGGTTAAAGAACAATGACTGGAAACCAGTTCTTTCAGAGTGTAAATACTTTTACTCTAACAGACATTCTAACAAAATCAGTTAGAGGTGTTATGACAGAATAAAGATAGTTATGAGACCTGGGATTTTCAAAAAAATTTCAATGTTAAAAAAAATCAGGTTTTAACATTGAATCACAATGCCAAATCCATGCATACTAATGAGGTGTAAATGTTGAATCTGATTAACAAATTCAGCAAATTTGACATTACATCGATATTGAATGGGTTGTCCGCATAGGAGCTAAGGTATGTCTCGCTCCTACCCTGGAATTCGCTGTTTTTTAATATGGACAAGCCCCCCTGCCCCCCCCCCACACACACACACACCCACTGCTAACTATATATTCCAACTCCGAGATTGCACTACAGTGAGGAAAGGAATGGATTTATCAGTTCACACTGTACTGTGATCTGTACTCATAACATCGTGGCCCTATCAGCGAATGCACAGTGGCATTCGCTCATACGATCTATCTCACTCAATTAATGTTTGGCACCATAGAAATTGTCCAGTTGCCTTTCATCATTCCCATGTTTGCTAAACATTAATTCTGTCTTTTGATAGTAAACCTCGAGAAACATCTTAATCAGTCAAATTCCAAATCAGAGGTGTCATCCTCCAAGATCATCCCTGATCACCTCACAGATTGCACCTTAACTAACCACCTTTTGAGTGGGATGACAGCTATTATAATGGAGGTATGAAGTGGGTTTCCTGTATATATTAGAAGAGAAACTCACAACTAATTTTTAGTAATAGTGACATCTAAGAAGTTGATACTTTCTTTAGAAAACTGGTGTGTAAACTGTGGTGCCATTGATATAAATGTAAAAGATCTTCTAATAACTGCAAAGAACTTCAGTATATCAAAAATGCCCTGTTAAGACACTCGGAGGAAATTTATCAGAGATGCAGTCTATTGGTGAAACACTTAGGGAAAAAGTAGTGGAGCTTGTGATTAAATAGGAGGATATTAATCAGTGTCTTAAAGAAACTGAAGAAAAGTATTGGAAGAACATGCACTTTATGGCTTTCACAGAACATGTGAAAGGTGGCAACTGTAAGGAATTTATGAAAAGAAATGTCTGAATAGTTGGACTGAGATCACAATGGAAGATATAAAAATAGAAAGAGATCATCAAGTATACTCCCTGTGGTATATCAGGAGGCAACAATGACCAATTACAAAAAAAAATCCATCCTTTCAACTAAAAGAAGAAATTCTTTCTATTTTCTGGAAAAGGGTTCTGTTTTGAAAGTGGGTGACTCATGGGTGTTTGTTGACAATGACAATTCACCCCAGATCAGAATTAGAAAAATGTGTTTGACTTTTGTAAAGCTCTGCAAAGAGATGGCATCTGTTATTTGATTTTGTATACTCTGCTCTTTTGAGAACATACATCCCATTAGGGACAACATTTTTGATGACCCGAAATTAATCTTAATGGAACTGGAAAAACAGAAGGGATTATTTGCTGCAAAAAGAAGTGGAGAAGGGTACCAGTCAGCAGCACTTTAACATATCTGAGGAATGCCTGCTGATTGCACCACAGACATGTCCAAGAAAGTCTTTCTTGGTTTTCCAAAGGAAAATGACAGACAAAATGCAGAACATGAGAGACCAGTCAAAAAAAATTTTGATCAAAATAAAAACGGTAGACACTGTAGCCAATATTACCAAACATTAAATGACTGTAAGAAATGGACATTCGTAAGACTGATGATCCAATAGAAAGGAAAAAACTCTTAAACTTTTTGAAGTACTGCTTCTCACCCAATTAACTGTCAGTTGAGTAACAACAGCAGATAGTGGACAAATTGAGCAGGGCAATTCCTATGCCTCACGAGTGGTCTCTGAAACAGGAAATTGCGAACCAAGTTTTTTTGCAAGTGGAGCCAGCCTTGCTGCAACCTCTTTGCTATGTCCATGAACTCCAAATGCAGCAGCTTCTTTGTGCTAATCCCCCCTCCAGGGGAGTCACCAAGGGGTGCACTTGTGCACGATTGGCTCCTGGGACTTCTCTATGCTTTTCCCCCATTTCTATTAATACACAATTTTTTTCAGAAAGCAAAATTGTTGAGTTGCAGGCTAATTCACATCGCTCCATACTGGCCTCGTCAGGTATGGTTCCCCTTTCTATGGCCCCATCTTCAGGGGGAGCCTTGGATTCTGGTTCCACTGCTGGATCTTCTGACTCATCAGTCAGGAATGCTCCACCCCTCTGTTCAAACCCTTAAGCTGACAGCATGGTTGCTCCACTTCCCATCTTAGCCAGGCTTCCAGATTTATCCCAAGCAGTGCGACACATTCTGGTTTCATCACACAAGAATACAACTAGGAAACTTTATGCGACCAAATGGAAGAGATTGGGCTTACAAAAACCGTATAGAACCTTTTACATCCCCTATGTCAGCAATTCTTGAATTTTTAACAGAGACCTTTTATCGAGGTGTGGCTGCAGCCACGATACAAGTACAACTAGCTGCAGTATCTAACTACCATGTGGGGGACATGGGATCCAATAGTATGTCTCACAGGTTATGCAAAGCTTTTATGAGGGGTACATTCCTCTTAAGACCTTCCATAATAAAACCACCACCTCCTTGGGATCTAAATTTGGTACTAGCTTCTTTAATTCTCCCTCCATTTGAACCGGCCTCCTCTTGTCCACTAAAGTTCTTAACTTGGAAGACAATTTTTTTAACAGCCATTACTTCCACTAGGAGGGTTTCAGAATTGCAATCTATCCGTCCTCCCTATTTGATCTTTCACAAAGACGGTCTCTCTCTCTCAGGACAAATCCTTCTTTTCTTCCAAAAGTATCTTCTGAGTCCAATTTAAATCAGTCTATTGAGCTACCTGTATTTTTTTCCCAATCATGGCAACAAGGCAGAATACAAGCTTCACCAATTGGATGTCCATAGGCAGTTACATTTTTACTTACATAGGACTAAAGAATTTAGAAAATCTGACCAACTGTTTGTTTCATTCTCAGAAAATATAAAAGGGATTTCAGGTTCAAAAGTCACTTTATCTAAATGGCTTACAGACACTATAACTTATGTTTATAACTCTTAGCACAAGCAACTCTCGGGGAAAATTTGAGATCATTCAACGCAAGCTATGTCTGCTTCCATTGCCTTTCAAGCTAGACTTCCATTGGATTCAGTTTGTGCTGCAGCCACATGGGTTAACCCTCATAGCTTTATCATTCATTACAAAGTAGTTGTGACCTTTTGGAACAGGGCATCCTTTGGTTCCACTGTTCTGAAAAGTTTGTTCCTTTGAGCCACACAAGAAAAAGGTGCTGGGGACACTGTCCCAGCCATCAAGAATGAAGGCGAGATAAGGACAACATAACATAAAGAAGTTATGTACTTACCGTAACGTTCCATGTTTTTTGTCCATATTCTCGCCTTCATTCTTGCATCCCACCCTCCTTCCCCCTTCCTGGAGGATCGAGAGGAATTTTTTTTGGAATTGGCTATGAGTTCTCTGATTCCCTTTGAGCCTCATGAGTTATGGGCAGAAGGTTTTTGGTTGTATTTTCCATAGTGAGTTGGATAGTCTAGTGACTGGTTTTCTTACAAACGAGATCTGAGTAACGGTCGCTAGGCATCTTGGGATAGGGTGTAGCCTCGAGCCAATGAAAGCTCTCAAGCTTTAGTATGTGGTTGTGTTGGAACCGATGCTCTGTTCCAAACCCAAAGTTCCCAACCATCAAGAATGAAGGCGAGAATATGGACAACAAACATGGAACGTTATGGTAAGTACATAACTTCTTTCTGAAGATTTTATTGAAGAGGTCATGTTTCCAGACCTTTGATTTTTTTTTTTCTAGTAAGAAGTGTTGTACCTTTTGAAGTTGTTTCAGTTGGTTTATGCCAAAGCTACAAAATATAGCATTGTATTCAATACAGAATAAGTTGAAAGTGGCATAGTGGTCTCCATCAAATGACTAGATGTGATCTTAAGGATTAGATTGGGTTATGGCATATGCTTTTCAGACTTTGGCAGGTAACACACTCATCTGTTTTATCTCCTATTATCCATTGATCTTTATTGATGATGTAACTTTTTATGATTTTTGTTTACATAATTTACAGAGCTGTAGCAAAGTACTTTGGCACTCTTGTCCATATACCAATTTCATGCAACCTTGGCTAAAGTCTATGAGCAGTGACAGCATATACACTCTCAAACTTTCTAAAGAACAGTTTGAGAGTTTAAAAGCCACCCTTAAATGATGGTAATTATGATTGCTTATTGACAGCTAGCAAATTATTTATGGCAGTTTGAGAGACAGCTTACAAACAGTCTGTTAAGAAATCGTGATTACTTAACTGACATCTCCTAAGCTGCCAAACTTATTGCATTCGGTATCCTGTTTGAGTTGTCAAGTTTTTGCTTGCGTCTGGTGTGGCACAGATAATTTATGATATATATATATATATATATATATATATATATATATATATATGGATCTACTTTCATATGTCGAATGTTCACTTGATCAAACTACACAATATAGAGACCACAAAAAAGAAAATCTGTTTCCAGAGACCATATTACAAAGATAAAAGCTAATGCAGAAGCATAACTTTTAACACACACACACACACACACACACACACACACACACACACACACACACACACACACACACCCTTCATAGTTTCACAGAGAGGAGCAGCAATTGCTGCATTTCTGTAACACATTAAAATTACTTCAGACATATCACATGTACTGTTCATTCATTCTTTCTGTTACATTCTCAATAAAGAATTAATAAAAAATGGAAAGGCCCATTTTGAAATGAAAACATCCCCCAGTGGCTACATATTGTTAGACAAGCAATGTTATACAATAAAATATTTTTGTTATTCAAAACAGCCCAGTCAACATGCTTTTACTATAAATCCAGAGTTACTCACAGGAAAGAGTTCAGTAACAGTACTGAGAAAATATCCCAACACCATGGTTACTCAACTAAAATTGCAACTGGTCGTTATTTCTCTATAGGTATGTCGCTACAAGTACTAGCTGCCAAATAAAAGTCTGGGCAGCAAAGCACTCTGCAGGTGGCAAATGTTGAAGGTCTAAACAACAAAAACAATGGACTGAACATCTGTAATACTGAGGATTGTTCCAAACTAAACATTCAGATGCTGAACTAACATACGTTGGAGAAAAATGCTGGCACTCTCTAAACTTTTAAAATGAAGCACTTGCATTGTTTTTAATCACAGGATCCTGTCAAGAATGAAAACACTTAAGTTTAAAACTTTACAGAATGTTCAGCCTTTTTCCCTTAACAGGTACGAGGAATACGTACTGTGTAAGCATTGGCAGAAACATGCTGAATGCATGTATAGTACATGTTTCACAATCTCAAACAAGGAAGGAACCACCGAATAGCATTAAAGTCCATTCATATGATGGCATTATTTAAAAAAGGTAATCAATGTCTTTTTTAAATAATTGTATAATAGTGATAATCCACTCCTGTGCGTGGGTATCACAGGATTTACCCCCAGTAGGTTTTGTTTAATTACTATGGCTTTGTCCTTGTGATCAAACCAAGCCATCCGTGTGTAAATCCTGTGATATGCACAACCATTTGTGCACCATTGCAAAAGTATCCTCCTCCTTGTATGCAACAGCAGCACACCAACTGAAAATGAAAGTAGGCCTGCATAATAATAATGATTATATGTAGTTTTAAAGGTTCATATTTAAATACTAGGCAATTAGTCTGCTGACTATTGCATAGCCAATGACCAGACACTGACCAAAGGTGAGATTCAAACCTCATACTTGGTGTGTGTAAGGTAGAGGTAAACACCTTAACAATTATACCAACCTCCAAATCCTTGTGAAGAAAAAGATCTTATCTTTGGGACAGCATCTTTACATGCTAGCTGTACCTTATTCTTAAATGGAAACATTTTAGCTTTTTTGTCAAAAAAATGCCTAGAAGAATGCTTGCTAAAATGTGGCATGTTAAGAAAAGGTCTGCATCTTTTATATGACTTGAACCATTAGCCGCATAGCCTTCGTTTAGACACTGTAGACAGCTGCCAACTCTACTGTCACTGAACAGGTAAAGTCAACTGCTATCCATGGGCTGACCTTTCAACATCCCCTGTTCGGGCTTAGGCTACATACAGTCAATGTGATGCTGTCAGCTGAAAACAATTTTTTTAGATGTGAAAATATGATCTGGGCTGTGGTATGCGGAGTTCACCTTTGTCAGAAAGGCACCATGTGTAAACTCTTATACACTACATCCATTTCCAAAATGTGGAATTCTCTTCCTCCAAACCTTAAACAAATACATCTCGGTAGAAAATTTAAAACTCAACTTAAACAATATCTTATTGACTCCTAGTTATGTTCGTGCCTCACACCTGCCTGAATGCCTAATTTCTCTGATACATTTCCCTAACACTTTATTCACTACTATTCACGTACTCTTTTCTTTTCCTCTGCTGTCCACCTCTACATGTATTTCTATCTCTACCCTCGTGTTCATCCTAAATATCCTGTTTATTTCTGCATTACTACTACACATCTCCCTACCAATGATCATTATCTGCATTTTTCTTCACTTCCCAACATATATCTCTTTATGTACTACTACTTCCTCCACATATCCTCCTATTTATTGTATAATATGTTGAGTCAACTGTATTTCTGATACACTGGTAAAGAACTAATAGAATCTATTATTTTTCCTGTACTACTTAAGCAAAATATGTAAACCCTGTATATGTCCTATACAGAGCTTATCTAAACCATCATTACTGGAGTTTTTATTTGAATTTATATTTTATTTTTTACAGTTGTTTTTCATTGTTGGTAGGAAGAAAGGGATAGCTTGTAGAGAAGATTTACTCTGATTTATATTTTGTTGTTTTACCTTTAATTTTCGCTGTTTGCTGTTAGAAGGAGCTGTTTTAGGGAGGCAAAGTCTAGTCATCCCAAGGAGCCTAGTCAGCTGTAAATTCATACACACTACAGAGAAGACAATCCAGAGATCATCTAAACAGTCATGTATTGGTTTGTGATTTATTGATCTTTACCAATAAAAAGAGGTGCAACTGCAAGCGATTGTAAGCAGAAGCTACTGTGCATATTTGTTTGCGATGAGAAGGAATTCCAGCTTTGACTTTCACAACTTGCATGGTCAGAGCAACAACTTTACTGTACTTAATTTAATATTTAGTAGTACAGTGGTAATTTTCTCATAGAAGTTGATTTAAATTCTCTTTGAATTCATTTGCAGCTGAATATGGATTCCTTAAATGAGTTTGCCATAAATGATTTGCTAAAGCGCAAATATATTGTACAGTGTCATAAATGCTATATATATTTAAAGGTAATACCTGATAACACTGTTTACCATTATTAGTAAATCTAGACTTAATTAATTAATTGTGTAATTGGCACGACTTGGAGAACTGTTGTTACATATATCAGTGAATGGAATAATGAGATAAATAATGTTAGGCAAAGAGCTAATAGAACGCATTTAAGAAAGGAAATGTCTATTGTGTGTAAAGATGACTCAACCTCTATGAAACAGAATAACGTCACTGACAACTCTGAAATTCTGGATGAAAGTGTTCAGCAGTCTGAGGATCCAGAGTGTATAGTAGGAAATAAAAGAAAGAAAGGAAGACGTCTACAACAAATAAAGAAGAAAACAAAAACAAATGTTTGGAAAGCAGAGAGAATGCGTACGAAAAAGGACACTGCTTTGTTGTATAACACACAGATTACAGGGAATTATAACATTTTTCTATCAGAAAATCTTCTGTCTATGGAAAAAGGCATCATTATTTCCAAAAGAGAAGTTAGAAAAAAGAGGCAAGGGGCAGGTAAAAAGGAAGAAATCAAAATTGAATGTGGAAGGATTGCAGAACATTACTGTAAGAAAAAAGGATAAGACAGACGTTGACAAAATGGCTCAAGCTGTAGATGTACAAAGCCAGCACATTGAGAATTGTATGCTTGCAAATGTAATGCGCAATGAAAACAGTGGGAATAATGAGACTAATAGTGATGAAGATCATTCCTTTATAACAACTGATAGAGCTGATATTACTGAATTTTAAGTTGAAGATTCTTCAGATCTGATCATAAAAAAAATATTCTTGTAATTGGAGATTCAGTTAGAGGAACTGATACTTTTGTTTGCAGAGAAGATAATGTACATTGAATAGTGTTATGCTTGCCAGGAGCAAAAATTGAGAATGTGAGGCAGACCTAAGAATGCCTTATTGTAAGGAAGTATGGTTCTGTTTGTATTTATGTTGGTACAAATAATTTCATCCACAAGGACTCATTGACTGTTAGTAGGGAACTTACAGTCCTCTTAGCACAGCTTGTACAAGTGTTTGGACATATTTTTCACAAATCACATAAAGAAAGGAAAGTCAAGTCTTTGTGAATGAAAAGATTTTTTGGAGTAAATACCTACATGAAAAAAAATGTCACGTTTTAAAAAAATGGAAACGTGTAGAGCATCTGAGCCTACTTTTGGGTCCATGTGTTCAGACAAGATGGCATGCACAGGGAAGAGAATTTTTGCAGTAGATATTTTGCAACATTTGACAAACCCAAAGCAGGATTTTTGCCAGGTCAAAAATGTAACATTTCACAGAGATTGATGTTATTCTTTGTGAAACATGGTTAACGAACAATGACTGGAAACCAGTTCTTTCAGAGTGTAAATACTTTTACTCTAACAGACATTCTAACAAAATCAGTTAGAGGTGTTATGACAGAATAAAGATAGTTATGAGACCTGTGATTATTACATGTTCAGTGATAACACCAATACTATAGATTGTGTAACTGTGACAATAAAGACAACCCTGGAACATATAATAATTGTTGGAGTGAATAGACCACCAAAATCAAGTGCTGATAACCTTTAGGATTTCTTGCATGAAACACAGGAGGGAAGAATAATATTAACTGAGGACTTAAATTTACCAGAAACAGACTGGAATAATGTTGATTCAACATCATTAGTAAGGAAATTATTCACAACATATGTTCAGGAACAACAATTGCTTCAGATTTTAAAAAATCTACCAAAGAACAGAACATACTAGACATTGTTTGAGCTCTTAAAGAAATTGCTGTTACTTCATGTCAAGTTTTACCACCGTTGATGTGCAGTGGTCACGTTGGTTTTATAGGTTAACTTGTTACTAGATACTTTTGCCAGACTGAAATTTAAACCAATGCACAGAATATTAATAACTGGTTATATGGAAACAAAACAGTCACTATGCAAAACTAATTGGAGTGATGCATTCAGTGAAAAAACTGCAGAAGGAATATGGAAAGTTTTGAAATATAAATTGTTTGAATGCAAAAAGTCAGAAAAATGTTTAGCATCAGGATCTAGGCACAGAACATCAGGAGGATATATTTCCATAAGAAGAAGATACCTGATTAAGGTGAACGACAGAAAATATAAGATATGGAAAAATAGGTTGGTTACAGTAAGGGTATCCCACAGGGCTCTGTTCTAGGCCCATACTTCTTTAGATTGTATATTTCAGATCTGTCTTTTTCATCTTTGGTGTTCTGCAGAGGACTTGACATTGAGAAACTGATTACGTGTCACAGATAGGGCATGTCTGCAAAAGACCTTGACTAAACTGACCATTTAGGCACAGGATAATAATATGCTGAAAAATACAGCAAAAAATAAGCATTTGAGTATTGGGAGGCATACATTAAAAAGGTGAATATTTAATACAGTGACTGAAACTTTGGATTCATTTTAAGGACCAGGGTATATGGGTACATCCATCTTTGAGTTTTTCTAATCATATCAACTGATTGGTTAATGATAGTTATAGAACTACAGGTTGCATATAAATAGATTTATAAAGTCTAGGAATTCATAAATGTTGAAGTAATTGCTATTTACATTAAACCCACACTTGAAACCTTCTAAGAAAACAAGCATGAGTAAACTGGAAAGAGTACAATGGAAGTATATCAAGGGCATCCATGGATGTGAAAATTTAAGTTGTTATGAAAGACTAAAATATCTGAACTTGTACAGTGTCTCAAACAGATATTTTAGAGGAGACCTTATTCGGGTATAGAGGGCATTTAGAGATAACTACCTCTGAGAATGTTTGGGGTTATCAAAAAGTAGTAGAGAATCATCAGAAAACCAATGTAAAATATTCTGTAGTAATGAGAAGTGTAGTAATTGGTTCTGTGCTAGAGCAGCTGATGCATGGAAATGACTACCAAATTACAATAAAGCAAGTACTAGTTTAAATATTTTTAAGAACATCCAAGATACTTATTATGGGAACAACTGTTTAGTAATTTGGCAGGCTTAGAGGGTCATTAATGCCTGTGCTTGAAATGTGTGTACGTATGTTTGTATGTATTTGTATATTATGAATATTCCTCTTGTTGAAATTGTGACTTATGTACATTAAGGGGCTTTTCTGCCCGGGCCTCTGCTGAAAAGGGGTCACTTCTAGTGCCCAGTTGGACAATCCAGGTAAACAAATACTAATAAATAAATAAATAAAACTGCACATCTTTCTTTCTTATTGATTTATTAACCTGGGTGATGCAACGAGGCTTTTGGCTCCTTTTCATTGGAATCCTTGGGAGAAAAACTCCAGAAGAAATAATTTGATTCTGTTGGACATTTTAAAAACAATGTATGCAAACATACTGATGCATAGAACATTTACATCTACATTGCAAGTTATGTGAAATACATTTTGCAGTTTACATTGCATATAGTGATCAGGTAAGGTTACAAAGGACAGTGTTACATTTTATATAGCATACATAGCTTTAAGGGACAGCATCTTGATGCACATGGACCTGTTAGTAATTCTCAGTGTTTCCTTTAGAAATTAATTTTCTCAGTAGCATTACTGAGCATGAATAGTGCAGTAGAGATCTCACCACCTCAGTTTTATTTTGTTTTAATGGCTGTCAGAGAGGCTTGTGTATTGGGGACTGTTGTCAGAAAATAAGGAAATTCCTGTAGGTTTGCTGTAAGGACTATAAAACATTTTCTTACTGTTATGTTACTTTGTTCTGACATATACCTTTACATCCCACTTAGAATGACTGACATCCTCTTGTAAGCTTGTTTGGGAACCCCTGGGACTGAGGAGATGCAAGCTGCAGAATGTGTGCTCAGACATCATAGCATCGTATCATTTATGCATTTGGTGCAATCTAGGAGCACTGTCTGTCTGAGTGACTTGTTTGTCTTTGCACAATATGGTGAAATGATGTCTATAGGAATCGATCCAGAACTACAAGATGAAACTTTCCCCATCTCAGTGCCTTAAATCTTTGTGTTTTGTTTTTTTGCCTGCCTCACCTAAAATTTTACATGATAAAATTGCTTATACAGGACAGTGCTTATGTTATTTTGACTGGGGACAGAGTAGCTGACATTACACATGTGATGTTGATTAATTGCATTGAGACACTCTGGATGGGTATTTCTTAAGTGACTATGAATGCTATTGTGTACAGAATGGCAGCTGTCTTTATGCCATCAATTCTTGATGTTGTGGCATGTCTTGCACAGAATGACTAAATAGGGAGGATTATTGGAATATGCCACCTATGTTTCTTCTCATTGACATCTTATTTGTATTTATACATGGATGCCATTCATCTTTTGTGCCTGAAAAGCAGCCTGAAATTATTTGATTTTCCTCATTTTGACCAGTTTTTATGAATTTGTGCCTTTCAAAGATTTTGGTGATTGTGATCTAGGCACTGATCTGTTTTTCATCTCTGATTTTCTTAATTCATTTAATACATTTAGTACTCTCCTCTTTTTATGTGGATGCTGACTTCTCTGTCTACTTGGATGTAATAAAAAAAAAATTTCATTTAGTGCACAGTTATTAGTTTGCCTAGCTCTACTAGGCACAAGTTTCTGTATTCAGGGATGACCATTTGGAACCGTTCAGATCAGGCAACTTGCTCAGTCACCTCAGTCATATGACATGGAAGTTCAAGCCAAATTAATCAAACACAGGTCTACAGTTTGAAGCCACGTAGGTGCTCATAACCTTAACTCTTTCTCTCTGCTGTACTGTCAGACAGCTATTTCTTAAAGAGATAGACTCCAGCTCCCATTTTTCTCTGCCTTTAAGAAGCAGTTTATTTGTCTTTTGTTTCCTGTGTTGAGCTCATCTGTAGTGTGATGTCTAGCCTTGCAGTAGGGTAGGGTTTCCACCTTTTCTGATGCCCAAAATGGGACTTTTTTTTGTAGAAACATGAGATTTTGAAGGAGAAAACAGACCATGGACAGTGAAGGGCACATAACTTCATTTTTTTTGCTAAAATAAGATCTTATTCATGTGGCATTTGATTTTCTTATACTATTTCATATAACATTTGGGTGTTTCACATACAAAATAACTGTTTTATGCAACTATTAAGAAAGCTTTGGAAATATTTTTTCTTCTAAAATCTCAGGACACTTGGCATTTTTTATTTTTCTCTCAGGACACAACTGCCCAAAGAGGACTGTCCCTTGCAAAGTGAGGCAGGTGGTATCCCTACCCTATATATATGTATTTATATGTGTATGTGTGTGTGTGTGTGTGTGTGTGTGTGTGTGTGTGTGTGTGTATATATATATATATATATATATATATATATATATATATATATATATATATATATAAAAAATTTTTTGTCTTGCTCCTAGACCTCCTCTCTGGAACTTGTATTGCAGCTTAGTGCTGGGAATTAAGACTACTGTTTAATAACAAGCTTCATCATGTAATCCTGGGTTTGATTTTTTATACATTTAAAAAATCTCAATAAACTCTGCTTTACTTCCTTTTAGCATCCTGCATGCTATATATGTTCACTGTTGTGCTTTCACATGTAATTTTAATCGTTTCTCTGTTTTCATTCTGTTCTACTTCTTCTGGCCTTCAATCTGTTGTCTACCCTTTTGTTTTCGTTTCTCCTCTGTCAGCATTATATCTCCTTCCACTTCTGCCGAGTGTAAAAAGATGTAATTCCCTGCAAGGGTTCAGTCACCATTCCTTACTTATGCCCTGTTTTCCGATTTTATTAAAAAGCCCTACCTCCTTTTAATTGCCTGGTTCCCCTGCCTGTTTCTTTCTACTTCTCTTCTCTTTTAGTCCTCTCTCCTTTTATTTCGCTCTTTGTCCTGGCCTATTCCCCTTATTTTATTTCTCTGTTGTTGTTCCACCCTTATCAGTATCCACATATTTCACTATCCCTTCACTTGGATTCTAGCCCACATCATCCTTCCCTTCTGAAATCTTCTTGAATACATTTTGAAAACTGTCTGATGAAAACTTCCCTTCCTGCTGCCTTGTACCTGACTATCTTGTAGTTTCCTGTTCTCCACACCTCCCACCCATTCCTTGCACCATTGTTGCATATATGATAACCATGTCATTGTTCTTAATTTCTAGCCATGAAATGGATTTCACTGACTAACTGCAATTATTTTTCAACATTACATTTTTAGAATACTTTGGGTTACTTAGTTCTGCTTTATTACTGTTACCCTCTTGCATTTCCAGATGCATGCTAGAGAAATTGTCTTCTACCTGTTAAAACACAAGAAGCAGTTTATTTAATATTTTAAATATTTACATTTATTTTTAGATCTCAGCAGTTACCTGGGGTTCATGTTTCATTAGGGGGAATAAATGGGTAGTACAGTACGGTTGCTTATACCCTCCATTCATTTAAGACTCTGTGGCATGGCCTTAGAAGTGAAACTGTATCCAGTTTTGCTACTATGTAATGCTGCTAATGTGGAGGAAAAGCAGTGCCAGAATGCTTGTCTGTCTCCCTTGAGTCTAATTTCTTATGCTCAAACGGCCAATTAGCCACCTGTTCCTGTTGTGTGCATCTTTCTCTCCTGTTAATATTCCTGCACTGCCAAGATGCTAATCTTTATGTGTACAGATGAGCTGCAATTCATTTCCTTATTGTTAAGTCATACGGCAGAGGAACATTTCTGTGATGGATGAGCAGATGTGCAGGAGCTGATAATCCCATGTAAATGTACCAAGGCTCATTTAAACTGGCAGCAGTGCAGTGCTGAAAAACAAAACGCTAAAATAATAAAGAAAAATCCGTTTTAATCCACTGTTTGCACTCAGTCTTTCCTCTTACCAAACCACAAGCAGTAATCAAGACTGCACAATTTGTGGAACCATTATCAATATGTTGCAAATCAGTGCATTTCTTACCCAGTAGCAATTACCATATACAAAATCATTTGCAGTAAATTAGTCTAGGTAGGTGATGCTACATTTAATTCATGAAATAACAGATTCTTCAAAAGTGTTAAGTGCTTTGTAAAGCCATATGATAGCTGTGTTAGCAAGCTTTTTTTTTTTTAAACAAACAAGAACTGGAATACTGGAAACTAGAAATATGTTCTTGTCAGAATTTTTAAACCCAGTAAATAATTCGCTAGAACGGGAACAAGAGAAAGTATTAAAAACAAATAAAAGGAATTGTTTGTGGTGAACTTTAACTTTACCTTAAAAACAAAATTTAATAAAACAAATATCTACTTTTTTAAATTTTAATATAGTTTTTAATGTTATACAAACAAAGACAGGTTTAGGCTGGGAGGAGCCATGGGAAAATGGTAAATAATGAGCATAACTGTAATGGCATAGATAAAAAAAGTTTATTTTTTAAGGGGGACAAACCCCTAAGCACTTGAGCTTAAATTTCCTGAGCCACTGTCACATGGCACTGGGGAAAGGAGAAACTCCCCAAAACAGTGCACAGTGGTCTCAAGCACTGTTTTTGCTCTAGTAAGAGTGAACAAGTGATTTCCATGGAGCCACAGACTGAGGAAACATTAGCTATGTAACCCTTCTCAGCAACATACTTCCTTTATTCACAGTATGACATACATCGGCTACTGTATCTCAGAATAAATTTAGGGCTGTGGTGTCAGCAAAAATACTGGCCCATTCATCACCATTCCTACTTCACACCTCCAGCATTAAACCCAAACGTAAAAAGGGCTATAAGGTCTTTAGTACAAAAACAGAAGTGTAACACCCTCCCTGTAAACAGCCTGAGTGTCACTGATGAAAAAGGATTTGACAGTGTATAAAAGCACTGGATAAATGCTTCCCATGAAATGCATCGTCTGTGTGTGTGTGTGTGTGTGTGTGTGTGTGTGTGTGTGTGTGTGTAGGATTTTCATCACAATCTTGAAATGCTTTGTCTTGGGGCCATAATATCCAATAACAAAGTGCTGAAGACCACAATGTCTAACAGTCTTGAATACGGAGTGCTAACATGGGTCCTCTGAGGGCATGTTCGGGAGTTCAGAACTGTGGTCTTCAGCATTTTGGTCTTCAGTATAATAGTCCTGGGATTGTGCATTTCAAGACTGAGATAATAAACTATATATATATATATATATATATATATATATATATATATATATATATATATATATATAATGTGTATATGTGTGTGTGCGCATACATATATAAATATATGTGTGTGTGTTTTCATATACATATGTAAATGTGTGTGTGTGTGTGTATATATATATATATATATATATATATATATATATATATATATATATATATATATATATATATATATACATACTATAGAGCGAGACAGAAAGTATATAAACACGGTATATATATTTGTGATATGTTTGGTAGAAATATATGTTGTGTCATTATGTGAGTCAAAGGAATGTGTGTATGGAAACATTCTGACAGAGCTGTATTCTGAAACCTGAACTGATTACCTAGCTAAATAGCTACCGTTTGCCAATTACTGTTAATAAATGAAGGTAGCTTGGAAAAGAGGAATTTGGATCTTCAGAATGAGGATCAGCAGGAGCTTGCACAAAGGTACTGGAGGCTTGGAATATGGCATTCCAAGTCAGGCCCAATATGTAGTTGTAGCTGGTGGAAGTACCTGTTGTAGAGAACTGGAATCTAAGCCCTAGAGAGCACTATTGTCTTGGACTTTCTTTTCAAGACTAGCTCATTTACTGAAATGACTAAAAAGACTGTGCTTGTGGCTGAGAAACATTTTGTGATTTGTCATTATCAAATTTATTTATTTATTTTGAATTTGTTTTATCGGGATAGTGCACTGATCACTTCTGACCAATTTCAGTCTCAGCCCAGGGTGAATAACTCACCAGATATACAAAGTAGACAGAGTACCATAACATATAAATGACAGTAAAAAGTACAATGGAAGAATTTTGCAATAAAGACTAAATTAAAACTTAACTTTATACTACAACATGTGTGCCAAACAGCATTTTTCCATATTCTGTGAATGTTTTTCATTTCTGCTTTTATGAAAAATCGTGTTTCCCTATAATCATACTACTGTTGGAAAACAGTAAACTTTAACCTGTGTGACATCATCATGAGGCACATCTTTAGACTTAAATGGATGCACCACGGAGCATGTCCATTAAAGTCAATGGCTACACCTCATGTAATCCATAGGTTAAGGTCACACTAAATTTATTTGGGCCAGTCTTTAATAAAAAAGTTGTGAAACTTTTAATTAAAAATGGCTCAAATAAATAGTGACAAGAATGAAAGTACATTGCAGCACTTAACTCACCAAATGCCATAATGCATCTGTGATTATTGACAAAACAATTTAAGGTTGTTATTTTATGTTAAAAAGTCAAGTGGGCTGTCATATTTTTTGTGCTGTGGAATTACAGATTTCTTAATTTTAAAAAACAAGTGAGTTGGTGTTTCTTTTTTCAGTTATGGATGTCTTTTTAGTAATTGCTGCCCCACTGCTCCTTTGAACTTGACTGTTGAGTTGAACTCTTCATGACCTCAAGGACTTTAGTACATGCAGCCTGTCAACAGCTGCTTCTGTAAATCCGTGTAAATTCATATTCATTGTTTCATTAATGCTGTCTATCCTTTCTAGTCTCTGTTCTCTCCTTCTTTTGCCTTTTCACTTTTCTCTAATGAGTCCTGTATTTGCATTATGTGGCCAAAGTATTTGTTCAGTTGTTTATTAATTCCTGTATAAAGGCCATTCAGAATGCAGACTAGACTCCTCAATAAATGTATATACCCTGGGACCCAACCAGGTATCAAGTTGTTCTTTGAATATCTGCAAAGAAGAACATGTAAAGAAACCATGTTCCAAAGTTGAACCAATGACTGCATTAAATAGTTTGCTCTTAAGGCTGTCCTTGACTCCCCAATTCTGCAAGTAAAATATGCACTTCTTTTTAATGTGTTTGTACTCAACAATTCAGTATTTAGTAGAGATTGATATTCTTCACTCCAGAGCCCCCTGTATGTTAAAGAACTTGCTGTAACTGTTTGAAAAGATACTTAGACTTTCCAGTCTAAATGGCTATGATTATTCTCTACATGTAATGATACGTCTTGTAAATGTTTGTTGAATACCTTCTAAAACCAGGTGATCACCTTTCTTGTAGGAGCAAAATAACATCTACTCAATGATGGGTTGAAGATATTTATGAACAGCCTCAAAAGACGGTCATTATTCCCTGTTGTAAAGTTCTTAGAAATTAAACCAATAAATTGTATTGCCTATGTTTTAACATTTAAGGCATTAGTTCTATACTTAAAATCATTACATATATCGATACCTTAATCCTTATATTCTGTCAGCTTCTGTAAATCATGGGGTTCTAAGTTTATTTGATATTCAACCATCGGTTTCTCAAAATGCAAAGTAGCACATTTATCCTTATTAACTTTTAGTCTAGTTAAGTATAACCAGTCAGCCACCAAACACATGTAAATGTTAAGTGGTCCATGCCTTCTGTTGATGTAATAGTACAACCTAGTTTAATATCATCTGCATATTTGGCCTTCCAAACATTTGATATCATAGGAATAAATGAAAATATCTGTTTTAATAATACTGGACCTATAACTTAGCCCTGAAGGGACCCTTATGTTGATTTCAAGCCAGCCAGATGTGAAATTTCTTTTTACTCTTTGAAATCTACCACAAAGCCAGTTAGCCACCCAGTGAACAATGTATAGCTTAACCTTGTGTTTGACCATGGCATCAGTAATAGAATGAGAGACACTGTTAAAAGCCTTATACAAATTCAAATTGACCACCACTACAGACATACCCATATGTAAGACAATTGTCACTGAGTCATAAAATTCAATTAAGTTAATGAATGTAGAACTTTTTTTATTTTTTTAAACCATGTTGAGGGAGGTCCATTAAACATCCCTGAAAGTCTTGATTAAGAAAGGAAAGTAAGCACCTTTCAAAACTCTTCCACACCAGTAAAGTAAGACTGATAGGTCTATAATTATATTGCCCATTGAGACCCCCTTATGAACTGGAATCATGTCTGCAAGTTTCCAACTTGAGGGAACAGTGCAAGAATACAAGTTATTAAAATAGAGTGATAGTAGCAGAAATATATGTACTACAATATTCAGAAAATGTCTAGAATATTATCGGGTCCCATAACACTAAACTATTTAATTTGGCTCAAAGGTGCTCACCCAATGGTCAAATTGAAAACTGGGCACATATAATCATCTTCTATTTAAATTCTAACATCAAATACATTGCCAAACAGTGTAACATATTCTGCCAAGAAGTCCTCATTGAGAAAATTTGCCAATAATTCTCCAGCGTTCAGCAGTTCACCTCGAACAGAAATTGGTCTGAAAGATTTAACCTTATTACCAGAGTATCTAACGTAAGAATAACATTTCTTAGAAAAAGGGTTACCAACTAAATTATCTTAAACATTTACTTTTTGCTAATCTCAGAGAGGCATTTAACCTTGTGCAGACTAAGTTATAGCCCTGTTTAAATAATTTCTTTTGGACCTCTTCCAGATCCCAAATTTCTTCATCTTTTTCTCAGACATTTAATATGACCAGTATTCCACTGTGGAGGTGTAGTCCTCAGTAATTGTTTTCTTACATCCAGACAAAATAACTTCATAAATGTTTTCAACGTCCTGCCATATATTCACAGTATTATTTACCATGGAGGAATTCAAATCAATAGAATTTATTTGATTAATCTTCAGATAGAACAGCTTAGACTTATCAAAAATACTCCTTTGTCGAGTCGTACAAAAAACTTTACAAAGAAAAGAAGTTGGATAGGGACATTAAGACTTACCAAACAGGGGTAGCCTATCCCAAACCACCTTCTAATTTCAATTCCAATGACCACAATACAGATTTTAATAACAGTACTGTAAACCTGAGAGGCGGAGTCGACACGCAACCCTCCAATCAAGTCCCTTTAGGGCGGGAACATCCAAGAAGATCAAAGAGGATATGGAATCAAACAAGGCAAGTAAACTACAGGCCTCAGTGGAACTACAGGGACCAGAGGTACCAACAGAATCTCCCTCACCAGAATACAAGAAAGCAACAAGCCAGGTGGAATTAGACTGGTTCGGGGATGGTTTGAGTCCCTTACATCATGGAAATTACACTTGTCAAGAACAAAGAAGCATGACATTTTGCAGCATGACTGAGTGCAATGAGTTAAACAACTTTGTTGAACTTCCTTCTATTTTTATGAATACTGAAGACAACTTTACAGTCTACAATTTTGCTTCACAGGTATTTGACTTTGAAATTGCAAATTTGTTATTTAGGGGCTTCAGTTTTGTCCCTACTAGATGTATGAGTTTGGTTGAACTCATTCTTGATTTAAAAACCTTTGTTAACAAATTAAACTTCAAATTATTGTTTGAATCTGTTTCTAATGGTCAAAGTAGTCACGCTTTGTGGAAAAGAAGCATTTTCAACCCCTCTGTCAATTCACTTATTTTATTTTAAAACGTGTGAATTTGAGTTTAGGGCTTTATTAGAACATAGGTTAGATAATGTTATTTTTAATCTGACAAATAGTGAAAGTGTTCTTTTAGAAAAATCATCTTTGGATAAATCTTTACGAGTTATGAAGACTGACATAGGGGGTGGGGTTGTGATAATGACTAAGCAAGACTACAATAATAGAATGGATGTTTTACTTTGGGATGGGGCAATTTATGAGGAAGTCTTCTTAAACATAGTTAACATTTCCTACTACAGGATTGATTTGCAGCTAAAAGATATGCAAGACCAAGGACAAAACTGATGTAAATTTAGCGTACTTTTTAACTGTTAAATATCCTAGGGTGCCGAGTATTTTGGCATTCCAAAGATACATAAGGATAGACATGACCTACCCATGAGACCAGTAGTTCATGCAGCTGGGTCTAAAACCCGTTTTTTGGTTAAATATGTTGACATTATGCTTATAAATGTTTTGCAGTGTGAGGAACACATTTGTATAGATTGTTGGCATTTTTTGGGTAAACTTAGACTTGCCATACAACGAAAATATATATTTTCTTACTATAGATGTAACTAATCTTTTTAATGTTATTCCCCACTCTGTGGGAATTGAATGGTTTGAGGAATTACTTTACAATAGTCACCTTTTCGGTAACAACCAAGTTTCAGTTCTGGTAACCTTATGGAAATTGTTTTAAAATACAATTTTGTGTTTTTTGAAGGGCAATTTTTTGTACAGAAAACTGGGGTTGCTCTTGTGCCGCCATTTTTGCAAATAATGTTATGCTTATGTGAGACAGCAAGTTTCTTTTCACGTCCCCTTTTTGCAACAAATGGAATTTATATTTACATTATATTGACTTTTGTTTGGAATGGGGATGAAAATGATGTACATGACTTTCTTACATACATTAATGGTACTACAGAATTTTGTAAAGTTTACTTATGTGTATAGACTACATGACATTAGTTATTTAGACATTCAACTTAGAAAGGATTCTGTGAAATCACAGCTTGTAAGTGACCTTTACAGAAAACCCACCTATTGTAATAACCTTCTTCACTATCAGAGTAGTCACCCTGAAGATGTTAAGAAGGGTGTAGTAAAGGGCCAATACATGCGAATTTCACAAATGGTCAGTAGAGATGAAGACTTTTATAAACAGGGTGACCTGATGAAGGATATGTTTATGTCCAGGGGGTATCCCACTGAGATAGTGGACAAAGTTTACAAAGAAGTTTGGACTAAGAGAGAGGGTGGGACTTTAAAGCCCCTTCTTAGTACAGGTGATGACGACTTAGACCTCCATTTGGACACTGATTCTATTAAACACACTAGTACTGGTAGGGACTATATTTGTTCCTTTACTACCAGATATTCTGTAGACCATCAAGACATTTACAATATTTTAAAAAAGAATTGGCGGATTTTCTATGGCCAAGAAGGATTGTTGGATAAAATGGGACTAGAACCCAGGGTAATTTTTAGAAGGGGGTGACAATTAAAAACTTGTTGGAAAGAGAGATTCAAATGGCTCCCCGACAAGGGGTTTTTAGGGACCAAGAAATGTGGATTCTGTGCACAATGTAATTTTATTTGCAGCACTGATAAAATTAAAATTAACCACACTTATTAGACTTAAAGGGAAATTTTCTTGTATTACTAAGGGCGTGGTTTACTCTGCTTTGTGCACAAAATGCAAGGGTTTTTACACTGGAAAAACCAAAAGGAAACTTAAAGAAAGAATCTACGAACATACAAGGGACCTTAAAATCCGTAATCCCAATAGTGCTTTATTTAAGCACATAGAAAGATATCCTGACCATGAATTCAGGTTTTTAGTGATCAAAAAGGTGCTACAGGACCCTCAAGGTGGTCCATGGGAGGATTTCCTCGAGTTTAATGAGTTATGTTGGCAGGTGAGATTAGATGCCCTCACCTTTCCAGGTCTTAACAACAGTCTTAGTTTGAGCAGCTTGTTGAAGTTGGGCTCTTACACAATTTGTGTTTTCATGGCTAAAGTTTTTTTTTTATATATGTTTTTAGATACTTTTAATATATTGTGTTGTACGAAAAATATTTTAGTGTTTTTATATGTTTTCTGTTTCGTATTAAGGTTTGCACATCACTTTAACTGTTACCAATTTTCAATATGTTTAATTAGCTGACTATGTCATGTGATCTTAAATGCTATATATTACTGATGTAACTTGGTTTTCGCTATTCTGAAGAAGTCCACTGATTCATGCTGACAAAGTTCTTTGGTCGAGTTTGGAAAGGTGTCCTTGGTTTTGGTTTCATATGGACTGTATTTGTGCCTGGTTCCTGTTTTTTTGTGATGACCAGTATTCCACCATGGAGGTGTAGTCCTCAGTAATGGTTTTCTTACATCCAGACAAAATAACTTCATAAATGTTTTCAAAGTCCTGCCGTATAGTCACACTATTATTTACCATGGAAGAATTAAAATCAATAGAATTTATTTGATTAATCTTCAGATAGAACAACTCAGACTTATCAAAAATACTCCTTTGTTGAGTCATACAAAAAACTTTAGTTATTATATTAAATTCAAAAAATAGGTGATCTGAATTGCCTAGAGGATACAGTTGGTTAATCTCAGAAATTTTATCTGGAATATTTGTAATTAAGAGAGCTAAAATATTATTTAATCTGGTTGGAAAATCAATTATCTGAGTCAAATTGTGTCGTATACATAAGTTGTAAAATTCATCCTCTGACATTGTTGTTGTTTTACCATCTGCCCAACTGATCCCTGGGAAGTTACACTCACTTAATATTATCAGGTTATCATAAGTCATAAACTTGACCAAGACTTTGATATACCAGAGCTGATCAGTGCTTGATAATGCAGGGCTTTTACAACAAACTAACAAGTGTAGTGGGAGACCAGAGTCAGCAAATAATACTTCCATAAAAAAACAATTCTGAATTATACTCCACTTCCAGCATCCTAATATTGTCATTTGGATGGAAAAATAACAATTTGTCCTCCTATCCTGTTACTTCTCAAGCAGCTAAATGATTGGTATCCAGGAAGCTGTATTCCTTCTGTTCCACAGTCCAATAATTACAACCAAGTCATTATTATTTACTGAACAGACTATATTTATTTAATTTATTTTATTAGCCGAACTTCAAGCATTAGCATGATACACTTTTAATAACCTGGGGTGTCTGGCATTGTTGTATATAGCCTTGATTTCTGGGTAAAATCCCAAAAATATTTCAGTATATCAACCAATTTCAAACTTAACAGTTTACCAAATGAATAATTCAAGTGATAACCTGTCTTGCCCAAACAAACTTGTGTTGCATACACCAGTTGTATAACCATTTATTGAACACTATTGGTTTTGTGAATTGGTGATCTGATAAGACTACTGAGGGCAAAAGTTCTGAAAATCAAATAATTGATTTTGTTTTTTAAACAAACCTCTGAAATACTCTCAGCCATCCTGTGCATGCGAAAGAGAGGGGTCATTGATAGATCATTTATACCTGCATGTATAATTACTAAGCTGGGACTAGATTTTTCTCTATTAGTTTGACAAGGCCTGTTTCAATATCTTGGTGTTTACACCCCCCTAAACTAGAGACTGTCACATTCTCTCAATACTAACAAGTGGTCTAATACTTTTCCTAATCATTTAGTCACCTGTAACACCAGCAGAATGGTTCACCTTATCCCCCATATTTACCATATCAATTCTAAAGTTACATCTAACTGCAGTTTTCCTACTACATTTATTTAAGGCCAACTCAGAGTGGCTGGTATCATCACCATCATTGATTTATTTTAATTTCTTCTTTATATTAATGTCATCTGCTTTTTCCTGAAAGTTTAATTTAGCCAGCATTAAAGATTTTTTGACATGGCTATTCTGTTATGTAGTAAACTGTGTCTGAGCCTCTGTGTTCACTGTGATTGGTTTTCTGGGTAAAAATACATGATTCTCCAATGTATTTCTGTTATAACTGGAATTATTCTTCTCCATAAAGGAATTAATAATCATTTGAGAACCCTCAGTAGTCATAAGAACCTCTGTAGTAGCCTTTGTTCGAAGTAAGCTTTGTATATTAAATTCATTTTATCAGTTATTAAAAATTCACAATCATCCAGCTGTTATTTATTCTCTTTCCTTAAACCCACCAGTTCCATCAGCTCGACACATTTAACACACTTATTTGTGACTGAGTCTACTAAAGTCTGTGGGAGTGTGCTATACATGAGACAGTGAACACACTGGAAGAGTACTTCTTCATCAGTCAGTGACAGCAACCACATATTTAGTCGATTTAAAACCGAACTTACAAGTAACAAAAAAATTCCTTTTGAACACTTTTGTTATATTGTCTATTAAGATGTAGGCACACATACGTTAACAGATGGAGGTCCAAATGGAAGGAGAATACAACAAGCAAAGGAAAGTAGTATTACTGGAATTGAAATTCATCCTCCAGTCTTGATGAGTACCTTCACGAGGTGGACCCTGTTTTTCACAAAATCTCACCAATACGACACTGATAGAGGAACTGTATTTTATATAGCATATATGATGGACAGAAGTAGGTTAAAAAATAAAAAAAGATAGATGGATGCACAAGACCCAGGATAAAAAAGTGCCTAATCCTGATAGTCGCACTGGTGCCATGGCTGGAAAAAATGACAGTGTAGAATCCTCAAGACACTGAGGCATTCCTACAATGGGGCGAGGCCAGGTCCAGGGGGAGGACATGCCCCCCTGTTGTAGAAGGAAGTAGTAGTCCACAGAAATCACAAAAAGTTATAGGCCAAAAAAAGAGCCATAAAGGTGATAGAGTGGACTATTTAGGGTAAGAAAGATATTATGTATTGTTAATGTTATGCAAGAACCCCAGAATTTCCAGACAGAAGATGTACAAAAAGATTAAAAGAG
This sequence comes from Protopterus annectens, assembly GCF_019279795.1. NCBI lineage: Eukaryota > Metazoa > Chordata > Ceratodontiformes > Protopteridae > Protopterus > Protopterus annectens. The sequence goes on from NC_056741.1 coordinate 1,826,390,290, forward strand.
AAATTAGAGGAAAGAAAAATACTTCCCCAAGAAAACTGTCAGAAGCTTCAAATAAAAATCTGTTTTCATTAATGCAGCATATTTATAAAAAAAATTATACAGACCTAGAAACCTTGGGCCGTTTGAAAAAAAAATGACTGAGGAAGTGCAAAAATATAAAGAACAAAATACAGAGATTTTTGAAAGTTAAAAGAAATAGGGGTATGGGAAAGAAAGAGAGATCTGATATGGTGCAATAGTTATGCAAAGGAGAGAAGCCAAATCAATCAATACAAAAAAGCAGACCCAAAGATATTTGAAGAGAAATACAGGCAAAAGGCATCCAGGTATGGAAAATTTTACAGCACATAAAATAAGATAACAAAGAGGGAATGTAGAACAGATTAATAAAGTAAAAAATAAAAAAAAATAGAAGTTGAAGTTATTGAATACCTGCGATGTGAAGGATTTAGTGTAGAAAGTCTAACATGGGTTACATCATAGTATGAATGAACGAGTCCCCCTAGTAAAGAAAAACAGGAGGCGTAGGAGACATCTGAAGACAAAATATGGACATGGGAAGGAGAAAGACATTTAATATAGTGCAATATTTATGCAAACGAGAAAGCAAAACTAAGCAATACGAAAACGGCAGCACCAAAGATATTTGAAGAGAAATATAGGCAAAGGCATCAGGATATGAAAAATTTTACAATACAAAAAATAAGAAAACAAACAGGAAAAGTAGAAAAGAGGATTAGTAACGGAGAAGTTAAAGAAATAGAAAGTGAGGTTATGGATTTACCTGCAAAGTGAAGGATATAGCGTGGAAAATCTAACTTTGATAACATCACAGCAGCATAGAGCAATGGATCCCCAAATTAAGGGGAAACCAGTGAAGTTAGAAACATCTGATCAGTTGCCATATGAAGATACTTTGGAGCCTTCCATAGAAAACCACTACAAATTTTTAGTTGGAGTTGCACAGCAAGGGAAGGAACAGAAAATTGTGGCAACTCTGACACAGTCGATATTGCGGAATGATAAACCAGTGAGTTCCATATGAAAGAGCAAAGAAAGGCATAGGATGAAACTGAATAGAATATGGCACAGGAAGATGCTGTGGAATTTTCTATAGAATGCCCACTGGAAATGGAAAACAAAAAAAATGTGTGCTCGGTTTAGAAGAAAATGATCTAAGAGAAGAGTTGCTTGATTTAGTAGAGATGGACAGATGTATTAAGATCAATGAAAGAAACAGACTACAGAAAATCAATAAAACCCAAAAAGTTAGAAATTTGATAAAACAAATGAAAAATGTAATTAGAACTGTTCACAGTGATTCATGCAATATAACATAAGTAAATAGGCTATATTACTGTGCAACTAAATTAATAACCACAATTACCACAGAAACACAGGACAGTAAGGGAAAGGAGGGAGAAATCAAATGCCATCATGGAAGTATTGAATAGCGGAAACTATAAAGCAAATAAGACAAGTGGTGTCACTATTAGAAGAGGGAACAGATCAACAAAAATACTCAAAGACGTTATAAAAGCAATGCCCAGTATCAGAACAGATCGGAGCTATCATGCACTATTGCAAATAATTCAAAATATCAGCACAGGCAGAAAAACTTAGAAGATATGCAGGTAAATATAAAGGAAAAGTACAAAATAAGAAATTCATTGATTCAAAAAAGTTTTATAGAGAATTGGGAAACAAAGTATAACACCACCAAAAAAGAGGAAATAGATATGTTTTGGTGAAATATCTGTGAAGATCCTGTAGAACATAACAAGGATGCTAAACAAATAGAAGAAATAAAAATAAGAAGTTCAAATGTACAGGATATGAAATGGAATGAAGTAACAGCCAGAGAGATTGAAACAAAGTTAAGAATAGCCCCTAATTGGAAAACACCAGGCTCAGATCCAGTACCTAACTTCTGGCTAAAAGTATTAACATCTTTACATGAGATTTAGCCAGGAGTAAGAACTATTTATAGTGCGCCCTGAACAGACACCAGCCTGGTTAACAATAAGAAAAATAGTGCTCCTATTTAAGAGCGAACCTGCAAGCTGTCCTAGAAACTGTAGCCCAATAATGTGCCTTCTGATGACATATAAACTATACACTGGAATTGGTACCAACACAGTTTAGTGACTGGCAATAGAACAAAAAGATAACAAAAGAAAGTCATACGATGTAAAGGATCATTTGTTAAATAAAGTCATAATTTAGAACTGTAAAAAGGGGAAGAATCTAGGTATGGCATGCATAAACTACAAAACAGCATTTGAAAGTATCCCATATTCATGAGTGCTTAAACATGTATAAGATACACCCTACACTGACCGATTACATTACAGTGACCATGAAACAGTGGCAAACCACTTTGCAGTTAAGCCATGATAAAGGACAAATTATTATTCCAAGGATAAAAATTCAAAGGGGTATATTCCAGGATGACTCTGTTACCACTGCTTTTTTGTCTTGCCCTTAACCCTTTAAGCTGTTTACTCAACAGATTAGGTTATGGCTACAATTTGGCTCCCAGAAATCAACAAAGTATAAAGACTTCTCATCTTCTTTTTGTGCGTGATTTAAAACTGTATGCTTCATCAGATGAGGAACTGAAAGCACAACTGCAAGTGGTCAGAACTTTTTCAGATGATATAAGAATGTCATCTGGTCTTGATAAATGTGCAAAAGCTACCTTTAAAGCAGGAAAGCTGCAGCACCAGGAAAACATCAGTTTGGGACAGGAATGTGATATAAAAGAACTTGAACAGGAGGGACTGTATAAATATTTGGGAATTGATGAAGGATCAACAACAAAGCATGAACAAATGCAAATTAAACTTAGTAAGGAATATTTTAGAAGAATAAAATTAATACTGAAAACAGCATTGACATCTAGGAACAAAGTCCAAGCTATAAACTAATTTGCTCCTCCTATCCTAACTTACAGTTTTGGAGTGATTGGCTGGCCCCAAAAGGTGTTGGATCGGTTGGACAGGAAAACAAGAAGGATCCTTCATGCTTATTAAATGATTTATAAAAGTCCGTGTATGCCAAGGCTATATTCCCCATTCTGCAGAAGGTACGGGCCTCCTCAAAATTAATTACATGTATAGAGCTACATTCTTGGGACTGCATACATATCGGCTGACCTCACAAGACCCAAATGAAAGTTTTGAAACATGAGGAGAATAAGTGCAAGATGACTTCCCTGCTTACTTTAGCAGAAGCATATCCGTATCAAGAGGGAATACAAATCAAACCAGAAGTAGATAAAAATCAGGCAACAATTGAATGTGCCAAAAAACAAAAGAAAGAATATAAGGTGAAGGATCAGATGACAAAGCAAGAAATATGGAAAATGCATAAATACAATTACAAGTATAGAAAATTCTTGGAACAACCTCATATTGATCAAGGTCGAACACAGGAATGGTTAAGGAGACGTGAGTTTAAACCAAAAGGCAAAAGGTTAATATTGCCAGCCCAATATAGTGAACTTATGCACATGTTGGTTTACAAAGTCCATTGAACATGTGAGAGAAACAGACAGATGTAGGTTTTGTGAAACAGAATTGGAAACAGTCGCTTATCTTGTTGTTGGTTATGATATACTAATGGCAGAAGGACTGTATAATGAAAGGCATAATAATGTGGATAGGCTGTTGCATTGGTGATTGTGAAAACATAATATAAAGTAGCTGAAGAACACTAGAAGTATTAATAAAAATTAAGTTTATATCACATGGCATCACCCATTACCAACAGTTCAGAAAATAGATGCGAGAAAACCAGATATAGTAGTCCATGAAAAGAAGACAAAAGTAGCATTGGTAATCAAAATTACTGCACCCAGTGACTACAGTGTCTTATGCACAGATAGACACAAAGTCATAAAGTACCAGGATGTGCAGGCAGAAAAAAGGGCAATGTGGAAAACAATACCCAGACAGTTACAATAGTAGTAGAAGCAATGGGTCTTATAAAAAAGAACCTACAATCGTACTTAGGTATGTCCAAGATGCATGTAACTCCGTATGAATTGCAGGAGGAGTCATTACGGGTGCTGCAAGGATCACGTCTAGCTAACATCAAAGATTGAAACAATACTAATTTCATGAACTTGAATTATACTTTGACTTAGGAATGGGGTCCATTCCCGTCATGGTATTAGAAACACAAATGACTTGGAAAAATGAAAAAGTTAGAGAAGAAAACAAACCATATTAACATTTTTCACATTCATGCATTATATATTGTATTGTCTGTTGTATATAAGTTTTTTTCTTTATTTTTAACAATTATCCACTCCAACATTGTATAAATTGCTCAACTTCTGCTTTCCCTTTTATCTCACTCCTTCCCCTGAACATTATTCTGCATGTATTGTTCCAACAAATTCAATTTATTTCTATGTGATTTGGTGCTGCCCTTTTTTAAAGCTGCCACCTCTAGTTCCTTTATCTCCTTTATAATAGCAGTACTTCAGTACAGTTGGTGTAGATTTTGATTTCCTTTTTTAGTAATTGCTTTTTTGGCAGACAATAGCATTAAACCTAGTAAGGCCATACTATGCATAGGCAATTCATATCCTGAATTCAGATATGCCTCGTATGAAAAGAATCTTTTCCTTAGTAACAGCCATTTGCTCACCAGCATTTCTGATCGAATCTTTCTCATATCTCTTTCTCTTTTATTTTTACTCTACTTTTAAACTCCAATTTTCCATTTTCATTTTATCCTACTCACAAGCTTCCCTTTTTCAAGAATTTTATCTTCCCTAATAACATGGAAATAATTTCCACAAAAATTCAATGTCTCTGTTTTTATCATGTAAATAGCGAAGTGATAGTGTCTCATATTTGCTTCATGTCTTAGTTTTTATTGGTGATTGATATGAAATAGTTAATGGATGTGTGTCAAAGCTTCAGTTAAATAAACTTGCTCCAATGAAATATAAATTCTATCCAGTCCCTTCCTTGAGGAACAATAAGTTCTGTCTGACTTCCTACTACTGAATTCACATCTTCCATATCAAATGCTCATACATTTCTTCATAATTTTACCATCTTTTTGTTATATTTTCCTTTCTAGGCCTCCTGATACAGCCTCGGTATTGCAAATGAAATTCCATTTCCCACCCATAAATAATATTCCTTGCTGAAAGCTGGTTACTTTTACTAAACTTTCTTTATGCTCTACAGTTGCAGTTTGTGGTGGAATATGCAAACATATATATGAGCATAATCCTCCCATTGCCAATAGCTCCTTATTACCACAATTCCAACCACTATTGCCTTTTTCCTCTTCTATTGCTGTTAGAGCCATGCTGACAATTAGTATTATTACTCCCCTTTTCCTTTGTCCATGATATTCTGCTGAATGTCCATCCTGAAATCCATTCTTTATCAAATTCACATGTTCATTTCTCTCCAATGTCTACTGCAACATTACTATTTGCACCCTATATTTCTTAATATAATTCAATACGCTTTACTTTTTGTCTGTACCTATAAGGTCATTTATATTCCATGGTAATTTGGAGAGAGTAGCCATTATGATATAAAGCTACTGCTAGCAGCAATTATATGCATCAATTCTCTTGAGTGTGCATTTCCAACATCTGTCTTAAATGTACACTCTAATGTTTGGCAGGTTGATATTTCTTGCAATTGCTTCTTCTCAACTCCATGTGAACCTTTGTCACATTTTTCAAAATGTTTTTCTTCATTGAAAACACTCAGACAGAAACTAACTATATTTTCAGAACTCCCATCCCCTTTAAACTTGCAACAAACTCACAAAGCTATGACTATTTTCAACAAATGGAGTTTGTTCTTCTAATTAGGAACATTTGCAACATATCAACATCTACACCCAGAGGCATTACTTAATCTAAAATTAAGGCTATCAATGCTAAAGGGCTAAAGTGCATGCTACAGCTTGTATTCCCCCTTCCTGTGATTCCTAACTTTTCTTTTCTCATCTCTCTCTCCTAGATGTGAAAAAAAAGCCTGTGTGCTTTCAGTAAGTAGTAAATTTTAGTACTAAGAAAAACTGCACTGGATATCTGTAAATAAATAACTTGAATTGTGCACTGTTATAGTGAATGCATTAAATTATTAAAGCTCCTGGGGAGGCCACTATTCCTTATTAACTTTCTGTAGATTCAGACTTTATTTTTCATTGAATTGCTTCTTATTGTACCATTAAATGTTACATTTCCCTAAGCAAGAGTGCTTAGAAGTCTCAAGATTAATTGCTTGCACCTACAGACAGGTGGTCTGCAAGGAAAAGCAGTCAGCAATGAAGAGAAAAACAGGTAACAGCTTTGCAGATGTATGAAATAACTAAATTTCACTCAAAACACAATGTACAGACTTCCCATGGCCAGCTGCTTGCACTTATAGACGTCTTGCCATGCACTGCAAGCATTTGCTAATGAAAAAATAAAACAAGCTAATACATTTGCAGATGTAAGAAACTTACCATTTTCCATGTCTCATCATTTTGTGTTATTTGTAAGGCTATTTGCTTAAAAACAAGTCTTTAGCTTAAACCAAGAAAATTTATCTAAATATCCATCCCTTTAAAAGGGAAATTTTTATCTTAATCTAACATATAATAGGATCAATACACTTTTACACCATATTCCTAACAGAAGATCACCACATTGTAGTCATTTTAACTTGCTTCTGTCCAGCCTTTTCTTTTGCAGTATAAAGGCTGTATTGCTTACAGCTAAGAAAAAAGTACTTGCTTGCTTTAATATCTTTGACATACGCAACAGTCATTGATACAAATTCCCTACCTCACATTTAAACATGCAGCTTACATCATTGCATTTTTATGCAAATATTAATAAGAACAAAAGCTGATATTCATCATTTGATCACTGCAGCAGTAGCATTAGCTGTATTGGTTATATCTTGCTAGGGATATAACAACCACCAGCTTCCAAATTTTAAGGTCACCTTCCTTGCACCCAAAACTGTTAACCAACCCCCAAGCAGAGCTGAAGAATGAGTGGTTTGGATGCCAGGATCTCCAGAGCTTTCCTGCTGCAAAAGAGCATTCCTGTTGCGGTTTTTGAGGAACAAAGGCTGGCTGGCACTGTTGCATTATTAGACAGAGTTCCCTTTGGGGAAAGAAAACTTCCACTTTTTATTTTTATGAAAGAAAATAAACTCTTTATGTGAAATTATTAAATTTAATCTAGGAAAAAGTGTTTGTATAGACTGTAATATTATTTGGTCACTTTTAAACATGAGTGAATATTTTCATTCACACTGCCTGAATGGTATACTTTTTTTGGTTTTGTTTTTAAACGAGAAACGTCTTTATTAAATTATCACTTATAGCACAGACAATCGTACATCTATATTAATGAAAACAAACCATACTGACATATTTTTAGTTGCAAACATTATACATCACTTATGATCTATCCTGTCATTTTCAGTCAAACATTACATAGCTCATTCAAATCTTGCCTTCTTTTAGGCCTCATTCCTCCTCCAGAATGTTTTTCTGCATGTAACGTTCACAAATTTCACATTTTTTCTATGTAATTTATTCCTACACTTTTCTAAATATCCCGTTTCCAGTTGTTTTATCTCTGTTAATATAGTCACTGTAAAGTTTAGACTTTGATTTCCATTTTTTAGTAGTTGCTTTTTTGACGCCAACCATAATTAGACTCTGCAAGGCCTTACTATGTCTAGGCAATTCTGGTTCTGCTTCATAGCTCAAAAAAATCATTTCCTTAGGTATACCAGTTTGCTCACCCAGTATTTGTGATCGAGTAGCCTGCAGGGAACTTTTAAAGCCTGCCAACTCTTTACTCTCCCAAAAATATGTTCACAATTACCTGTTTCATCCCCATTACACTTCCAATGTTTGCTATCTATCTGAGGACAAATTCTTTGGAGTCTACTTGGGGTATAAAAATACTTATGTAAACACTCTGAAGCAAAGATCCTAAATGTTTAGACATTTTTGCATATATGGGAAACAAACATATCCCCCCATTGTTTCTTTGTGAATTGCTTATCCAATCTCAGCTCCTGTGATTGATTCTAATAGTTATCATGCAGTATTTTATATGCTGTACTAATTATCCTTTTTTTCACAGCAACTTCTGTTCTAGATTCTACTAAAAACTATACCAGTGCTGGTCTTTCACTTAGGATCCCCATATTTCTTTCTCTTTGCCAATGGCGTATAGGTTTTATGCCCTGCACTAACCCACACTGGCAGCTTTTCAGAGGTTAGAATCCCCTTTTCTTACTCCCTGTGATAGGGTATTGGTTAAGCCCCTCCCATTAGAGGAATCCTAACCCCTGTCACAGAAAGTCAGTTATTCAGTTTTTAGTTCCAGGTGAAGAACTCATTAAATTGAATCTCCTCAGCAGCTTGCATTGGTGCATTAAAGCTTCCAGACTCAGATAAGATCCATTTCGGAATGTCCCTTCCTCTTATTTACTTTTGATTTATTTCTGTTATATATATATAATATATACTGAAGTTCTGTGGTGTCCATTGAATACTAGGCCTCTTGTTTCTGTTGTTTATCTGCTCCATATGGAAGTTCTTACAGGAAAATATTCCATTTGTATACTTTTTCATCATTTATATGATATTTACTACTGGTTTAACACAGCCACAACTGCTGTTATTGTTAAATTTTAATGTTAACACAAATTACTTTATTTGCATCTTTTGTGGAGATGTTTTCATTTCTGTCAAGGGATGTTTAAGTAAATGCTTATTTGCACTGTTTTAAAATGTCTCTGTTTATTTTAAGGGTATACATTTGATTTTTTGTCACTATTTGTACAACTGAATTTTATTTGGTACTCTGTATGTGTTATTGTTCACTAAACTGTGCAGATTATAGAACAAAGCTTGGCTTAATTTAAACTGTTTCTGTTATATTTTATGTAGTTTAGCCTGTTTGCTATATAGGGACATAGTTTATATTTTCTATTATTGCTGCCCTTAATGCTGTCAGTGTATTATTCTGGCTGGTGTTTTTTTCCACGGATTTGCTGGATCCTGATACTGCTGTCCTTCCAGCAAAACCAGTTGTTCCTAAAAAGAAAACATTGAAATAAAACATGCCACAGCCTATGGTTTGTCAGTCTGTTTTTAACTTAAGCCTTCCCGCAGACCACTTATCTTTTTCCCCCATTAGGCCTCTGATGTGATACCACAACCCCCTATGGTCCGGGGGTCAGACACATCCTCCATGGCTGTTCTAGTACCTGGTTCAGGTATGGGAGAACCATACCCTTTAGGTGAATGAGAGGTCTGGGTAAGCTCCCCCTTGCCAGACATAACTCTGTTCCCAGATATTTTACCCTGTAGTGTAGCTCATAGTAAGAAGAAATAGAAACTTCCCACATGACAGACAATCAGGTTACCATGGTTTTCTTAGCTTACAGTATTTTACAGACAGCTAATCTTGGAGACACTGCTCCTGTTCAGAAAAACTATGGGGCTCTCTTTTGTAGAGGTCAGTCTAGCATCACAGATTCTGATGAGGTCTCTGATGCAGAGAGTGCTGTACACTCTGAGTCCATCCAGTCTGATTTTTTTGGAAGTTGAACAGGTTAAAAAAATAAGCAAGTGTTCACTTTTCCATAAATACTAACTGGGTTTAGAGGTGTATTTGACTGGAAGCAATCCGAGATTGGCCGAGTTTATGTTCTTATAGTGGATGATATTCCAAATGTTTTGGCTATTCCTCATGTTATCTGCCTTAAAAGATGTCTATAAAAACTGCATGTAAAACCCCTTTGGCTAGTAAACCATTTCCTAAAAATGCTATGATGAAATACAAGATGTACTCTTATTTTGCAGCTCTCTTTGCATATTGTCAACTGACCCATCTTCAATTTCTGTAGCTGCCAACTCCAGTAGGAGAGTCTTGGCTTCTTCTAAACCTACACTGCTGGATAAAATTGTCATGTGATTTGAATCTCAGGAAGATTTGTTTGCTCACTCTAGTAATTTAGTCTTTAGAATTTTAAGTTATCAGGGCTTTACATGAAAATTTAATCTGATGCCCATTTTCATTCTTCCTTAACAAATGGGTCACAGATCCAATCCTCGGATCAGACTTGGCTTCAAACTACAGACTTTGGATCCAACTCTTGACCTCCTTCCTCTACACATAACGCCCTTGTCTATTCTGAATACCTCAGATGTTGTTTGGCACCATCCCGCTCAGATGTAGGGTCCTTTTCTTGATCATTTTGTCAAGTTTTTCTACTGTTTTTTTTCTTAAGTGAAAGTTAACTTTTTTATCTTAAGGCATGGAAGGAGAGGGATTCTTTTGAACCTATAGTGTGCTGACCTGACAAATTCCTGTCTCCCTTTAAAGATAAACATCAGCTAGAGCAAAGAAGTCCCAGTAGATGCTATGGTGGTGGTGGTGGTGGCAGCTATTAAAAACAGGTAGTAGAACAGAGCTCGTCTGTCCACCTGCCAGAGTCTGAGACCCCTGGAAAGATTAGGAAAGCAAGTGTTTGACTCAGTGACATTCTCCTTGAGGTCTCTTAACTGTCTGGCACACTTTACAAGGCTTCAGAGAAGTTTGACCAAAGATCTGTCAAATTCTCTCTCTGAGTCCATATCTGCAGATGATTTCAAAAGATCATCACCATTCTTTTATCAGTCTCCAACACATCCATGAGATTAAACTCTAATACAGCTGAAGGCACCTCACGGGTGGCCAGTTCAGGCACTGCTTTAAGGAGAAATGCCTGGATACAGCTATGCAACTCAAGTAGACTTTCATCAGTGCTCCCTTTGATATAATATTGTTATTTAGTGTGTCTGTGAAAGAAATGCTTACCCACAGTGAACAAGAAGGAAAGACCCAGTCTGCCATAATCATGTTTTCTACCCCTCAACGAATGTTCTCTGGAAATCAGATAGGTAGTAATAAAATGTGGGTTTGTAAATCTCAGGGACCCTTCCAAGATCCATGTGGATATAACTCCTTCAGAAGCAGAGGAGGCAGTTCTAATGGTAGAGGCAACCCTAGAGGTAGAAGAGGCTCGCAAAATCAGGGTTTCCTTGATTCTTTTCAGGATAGACCCTACCTGTGCTCCTTAAGTGCTGCCCAACTACCCAGCTTTGGAGGCAGTTGAGGAAAAATTGTCCTTGCACCTGCATGCCTGGACTACTATAACAAAAGATACCTGGGAGCTAAAAATAATATCCAGATGTTACTTAATACCATTTTCCCAACTCCCAATCTACAAAAGACAGAAGCTTCCAAATGCTTCATCCAGTCAGAGGAAGGCAGCAGCCCAAGAAATTCAAGAGCTGCTGGACAAAAGAGTCATCCAGGAGGTCCCACTAGAATTTGCTCACTCTTCTTTGTATTGCCCAGAAAGACAGGGCCTGGTATCAGTTTTGTACCTAAGCAAACTGAACCAGCCCCAGGGCGTTCACCAAATCTATGGCAGGGGTGGCAGCTCACTTGAGACTAAAGCAATTCAGAGTGTTTCCATACCTAGACTACTTGCTCCTCATATCACTCTTTATGCATTTCCATCAACAATTCAGGAACTATCTGCTCCAGATTTGTCACTTACTGGGAATAACAATCAATTATGCCAAGTCAAATCTAACAGCAGTACAGAGCCTGGAGTTTATTGGCACAAGTCTGAGCATGACAATGCAAATTGCATTTTAGCAACTCATTGCATAGACACATTCAGATCTCAGGTTCATCAAATTCTATCCCATCCAGCTACTCCAGCCAGATTCATTCTTCAAGTGTTGGGATCTATGGCAGCAGCAACAATCCTACTTCCTTTAGCACATTACTATATGCTTGTTCTTCAATGGACTCTAGCAGTTCAGTGGTCTGTTCTTCGACAACCTCTATCTTTTCCAGTCAAGTTTACACCAATTTGCAAATGATACATCAGTGGTGATGACATTTATCTAGACCAACCATTTGTTTTACCAACCCAATGGCCATGGTAACTACGGATGCCTCCCAATTGGGGTGGGAGGAGGCATTACTTGGGAAGGACGGTCTAAGGCATGTGATCCCCCCAAGAGATCAATTCACATATCAATGTCCTAGAGACGAGCAGTCCTGTAGTCTGCTACATCAACAAACAAGGGGGAGACCCAGTCTTACCCTCTCTGCTGAGAGGCTATGAGAGTGGTGGCAGTGAGCAGTCTCCACCAACCACTTTCTAGTTGCAGCACACATTTCAGGAAAAACCAACATACTAGCAGACAAACTCACCAGGTCTATTCTGATGCCTCATGAGTGGTCTGTCAAATAATCAGTGGTGGAGAAAATTTTCCAGTATTGGGGCCAACCTAAGTGTGACCTCTTTGCATCCCCCACACAACAAGTGCAGCAGGTATTTTGCCCTGGTCTCCCCTCAGGGATTCACCAGGAGATGCTCTAGTCCATGTTTAGCCATCCAGCCTCCTTTACGCTTATCCCCCACTTCCCTTGATTCCCAAATTGCTACAGAAAGCAAGCCGGTTGAAGAGCTCAGTCATCCTCATTGCCCCTTCTGGCCTTGACAGGTGTGGTTCCCCTTACTTTGGTCTCATCTTCACTATCATTCCTGGATACTGGACCCAACTCCAGATTTCCTCTCACATCTCTAAGGAATGAGTCATCCCAATATTCCAGCCCTCAAGCTAACAGCATAGTTTCTCTAGTTCCAATAATAGCCACACAGCCCAGGCTTTCTTCCCCTATTCTACTATTCTTTTAACATTGCAAAAAGACTTCACCAAGAAAGTTTACAGAAGCAAATAGAAGATTTTCTCTTTGGGCATTGAAAATTAATGTTGACCCTTGTAATGCCCCTGTCTCTGCTGTTCTTGTTTTTCTGGCTACTCCTTTCAAAGAAGGAACTAGTTTTTCTATGATTACATAGCAATTGGCAGACATTTCAATTTTTCATACAGAAGATAAAAATTGGTATTTGGTTTCTTCCAATTTATGTAAAAATTTCCTGAAAGGCACTTTTCTCCATCGACCATCAATACAAGCTCCATCAATTCCCTGGGATCTGACTGGAATTACAAGGTCCGACTCAAAAATCCTTTGAACATTCAGCAAAAAATTATTTAAAATTCTTGTCATGGAAAACCGTCTTTTTAGTAGCTTTCACTTTGGCCAAAATAATTTCTGAACTCCAAGCTCTTTCATCAAAGATTCCCTACATTATTTTCCATAAAAGCAGGGTAAGATTATGAACAAACCCTTCTTTTTTTTTTTTTTAACCTAAAGTGGCTTCTGAATCTAACATTAACCAATCCATTAATTTACTGGTTTTCTTTCCAAATTTGTCAAACAAAGGAGAATACATGCTACATCTCTTATATGTGCAAAGACAATTACATTTTTATCTACACAGAGCAAAAGAAATTAGAAAATCAGATCAGCTATTTGTCCCTTATCAAATGCACTGGATTTTCCAGTTTCCAAAGTTACTTTGGCTAAATGGATTATTGACTGCATTTTTTGGACCTATTCTGAACAAGGTATTTATCTACCAAGTCCGCCTGAAGCCCACTAAGCTAGATCCATGGCTACTTCATCTGCTTTTTCGTCAAGAATGTCTGTTGATATTTATGTAGCTGCCACATGGTCAAATGCTCATACCTTTGTTACTCATTACAGATTGGATCTAAAATCCAGAAGCAGAGCTGTCTTTGACTTGGTAGTTGCCCAGAATATTCTTCCAGAAGAGCCACCCAAGATCAACGTAGCAATGACTCTGTTCCGTTCATTGAGGAAGAATGAAAAGGACAATATTAGACTTAAAAGTTATGTATTCAACATAACTAGGCATTTGTGTTGTCCATTTTCATTCTTCCTCAACTTCCCCCCATCCATCCCACTTCCTGTAATTTTCTGGAGGAACCAGTTGGATTTCATATTGGAACTTATAGTTCTGGGTTTGAGCCCTATTCTTTGGACTGTACATTTCTTTATATAATTAATTGGGATTTTGTGGCAAAAAACCCGATCTGAGGCATTGAAAATGGACTACCATGTTATAGGTAGAGGGAGGAGCTTGAGAGTTGGAGCCAAAGTCTGTAGTATGCAACCAAGTCAGTTCTGAGGATCAGATCCTTGTCCCATTCATTGAGGAAGAATGAAAATGGACAACACTGATGCAAAGTTATGGTGAGTGCCTAACTTTTAATTTTGCACTGTGCTTACAGCTTAGATGACTTTGCTGTATCTTTGCCTGCTGAACAAAAGTGTTGTATGAATGAGATTGTTTCTAACATGACTCAGATTTTGAGACATACTGTGAGAAATGTCTTGGAAGATGTGGACACTATTTCTAGAAATGCAGCTGCTTCTGTTGAGACAATGTCCTTGGTTACAGTTACATACCTTACATACCCAGACATTTCTTGAGGATTTAAAATATGGGAATTTGAATATTCCTTTTAGGTTGTGAATTTGTGTTTGGTTTTGCTGTTACTCAGATTCTCAAACAATGGGATGATAGAAATGAATTGACGCATGGGTTATCTAGAATGTTTGATATTCCCAGGTTCTTCCCTAACAATGTGTCCAGCTTCAAAGGATAGCACAAACAAAAATCCCAGACTAACAAGAATAAGGGTACCAAGAGGAAATGGCAGGAGGACTGTGCTTCCATAACAAATAAAATGGGTTCCTTTCCCAAAAAAATGATCATTGACAATTCCAAAACTCAAGATATCCTGTCCCTTTTCCCCTTTCCCCTTCCCCATGCTTTCACTCAACACAGCAGCCTGGTACAAATAATCTCAGATTAGTGGGTGCGAAGAATAATTAATTGACGATGGTCTTAGTAGTAGACAGATAATTCTCCTCCCTTCTGGGAAATCCCCACACACACCAGAGCAGAAACATCTGTTCTTTCTGGTACTCCTTAACAAGTTGCAAACTGGGATTATAGAACTAGTTCCTGCACCACAAAAAAGGAAAGGATATTTTAAACACCCATAAAGGAGCTATCCTGGACACCAGTGTTAGATTTGTCATACCTAAATACCTTTCTGAAAGTACCCAAATTGAAGATGTTCACCCTGCAGATGGTGCTACCCCTTCATCCGGACTACTGTGTCATAGTGATGTTACATCTGAAAGATTCTTATCACATTGCAATTGCTCCCAACTTTAAGTCGAACCTCCTAAGTTCTTGTCTCACAGCCTCAAAATATTGTCTTCCTGGGATGTATGAAGGAGACAGAAAATAAGTATGGCTTTTCTACCAGAAGACAATGTCCTGACTGTTCAGAACATTTTTAGCCATTTCTCTCTTCAAGAAGCTGCCTCTGCAAGAGAGTTTCTCAAAAGTTTAGGTTTCATTGCATTAATGGTCCTCACAACACCACTGACCAGATTCCACTTCTATTGGAGTTCCAAGTATCAGTGCTGGATTTTGTGATGAGAGAGATACAGTGGTGGATTGATTAGATGTCTCTCAGTCCAGACCTGCCCTTCTTCCTTCTGACCCTAGTTCAATAAATCCAGACAAAAGTGTCAGATGTGACATTAGTGATAGTGTCCAGGGGAGTTCTTGTGCAAGATGATTATGATTCTGTGGATGCTACAAAGCACATAAAATCAAAGAAATGTTAGTACTGATTTGGGCCTTAAAAGTTCTTTGCCACTTATGGTCTCAAGGGCCCCTTTTATTGATCACAGACAACATCACAATCGTGTGGCATCTGAACAAACAAGGGGGTATAAGGTTGTATCCACTTTGCCATTTGGCAGTGATGACCAGGAGCTAGCTTTACAGCTTACAGCATTCTCTGATGCGTCAGGCCTCATACATCTCATAAGAGCCAAACACAGCAGTAGGCAAACTAAGGAATCCCGTGTGGACCCTCACTTGAAAAACTATTTTACTTGTTGCTCTGACATCTGAAAGATGAGTCTGCGAGATGCAATGGTGGGCTGACCTTATCTGATTCTCCACAAGGACATGGTTGTTTTATGCACTAATCCTTGTTTCTTGCTAAAAGTTGTTTCTGAATTTATACTGAATCTAGCCATCAGTTTCCTAGTTTTCCTTCCAGAACCTAAAAACGGGGGATAGACAGAGAAATATCTTGGATGTGCACAAGCAGCTCAGATACAACCTTGATAGAACTGAATCTTTCAGGATATGTGAAAAACGTATTTTCTATTCTGGGACTAAGAAGGGTCAACCTGTTTCTAAGAAAATGATTGCTCATTGGTTGTCCTATGCTGTTGTTTTTTTTTTGTTACTCTCACCATGGTGAATCTATTCTCCATAAGGTTAAGGCATATTTGGACTTCCAAGATGGCTGCACACCAATCAACAGCATAACTTCAGTTCTCCCACTGACAAAACAGAAACTGAGAAAAAAAGACTGCCATTGAAAATGCTTTCTGGTAAAATTCAGTTAATGGCTAGTAAATACACTGCCTGGGTGCCAGAAAAGAAGAAATGTGGAAAACATGAAAGAAAATCAGCCAGAAAAGGTGAAGAGAAAACACTGTCTGGGAAGGATTCTGCAGCTGTTCATCAAAAAGCAGTTCAAACTTCAGCTTTGGTTCAAGAGATAGCTTCCAGTAATTTAGAGGAAAAAATAAATCGGGTTTAAGATGATTAAAGTAAATGAAACATTGAAGGAATATGTCAATTCAAACAAAAGTCTGGAAAAAATAGAACTGATAAAACTGCAAAAGAAAGAGGTTGACATAAGGAACAAGTTGGCCAAATGTGAGGTGTCTCAAAAATAACTGTTTAAAAACTAATAGAATTAGAAGACCAAGCACTCACAGGAAACCTCAGATATTCTGGTGTACTAGAGAAACTGGAAGGAACAGACTATATTAATTTTATGAAAGCACAAATAAACACAGAAGAATTTGTTAACTGAAAGAGCACATTCAGTGTGTGTTCCAAACCTGATGTGAAAAAGCAGCAAGGCCTGTATTAGTAAAGATGCAATCATACTAGCAGAAAGAGTTGATCCTGACAAAACTGTGTCAGAAGGGCAAAGTATTAAAAACAGGGGCTGCAGAGTGTTTGTAGAAGACACATGACAAGCAAATATATTCTAGCAATCAGGGAATGTCAAGAGGCAAATGTGAGATTCAGGCTACTGCATCCAACTGTCTTCAAAGTGCTTTTTTTCCTGGAGGATAAAAGTCATTTTTGATGCAGAACAGGCTAAGGTGGAAATGGTTTATCCAACAAAAACTGAGTCAGCAAGCAGAAGGGGTCTCTGTTTCTTATTCTTCTGATGGTAAGGTTCATAGAGAGTCTTTGCCAGTGAAACCTTTTCCAATGTTCCACAGGAAAATGCTTGAGAGACAGAAAAAAAGTTTAGGAGATGGCTAAAAGAATCAACATCACCTTATACTTGAACAAGAGTCTGGAGTTATGAGATGGAGATGAACAGAAAGAAGAGCAGCAACTTTAAAATTAATGGAAGACTGTAAAACATTTTATCTCATTTGTGAAATATGGTTTTGCAAGAAAAAGTGTCTGAAAAACTATGGACTTTTGACTTTGATAAACTTGTGGGTGGTCTGTAAAAGCATAAATCTCACTTTATATCATTAATGTTTAGAAGGACACTAAAATGGAGAAACTAAGTAAAATACTTATTATTCGTATTAATACTTCTATAAAACATTTCATGGATATAAACTGCATGTTAAACAATAAAATAGTTTTGTGTACTCGGATATTTAAAGTGTGGGGGGGTTGTTTTAGTGTTTTATATGTTAAAGATACTGAAGTAAACAAGTAATTTTTAGTTGTAAGAAATATAGGTTTTACAATATAATGAGAAAAAGGCTGGACAAAAGTAAGTTTAATGTTCATATGCTGTGATCTTGGGCTGCTGGGCTGGGGGTTGGGTTTAAAAGTGCACTGATTATATTATATATGCAATTAAGACATGTTCCCTTACTTTACAAGGCTGAATGCCTAGATTACTACCTTTGGCTTAAGCTATAAACCGGTGCTTTTGTAAGCATGTAGGCTTTAAAAATAAGACAAAATGATGAAAATTGTGAAAATGCTAAGCTTCTTACAACTGCATAGATAGTAACTTGTTTGTTTTCACCTGGCCAGTGTACAGTGGAATCAAGCTGCCTGCAGCTGTGGGTAGCTGTGCATTCTTTTCTGAGTAAAATTTACAAAGACTCATTGCTGAGTTAATTTCAGTGGAAAAAGCTGTCTGTAGGTGCAAGCAGTTAGTATTGAGAATGCTGAGTATTCTTTGCTGAGGAAATGTCAAATTTAAAGGTACAAAAATTTAAAGGTACAATAGCAAGCAGTTCAGTGAAAACATTAAGATTAAATTATAGGAAGTAAATAAGAGGTAACAACCTTTGTAGTAGCCTTAATACATTAATGCAGTTAATAGAGTAATAGAGTACAATTTAGTTTTTTTTTTATATAGCCAATGCACTTTTTCTTAGGGCTAAAAGTTAATGTTTTCTGAAAGTGTACAAACAGTTTTTCATATCTGGGAGGGGAAGAGAGATGAGAAGAGAACAGACCACAATCCGTGTAAGTGGGAGCATAGGCTGTAGCTTGCCCTTTAGCATGGGTAACCTTAGTTTTAGTTTAGATAATGCCTGTAGGTGCAGCCATTAGTCATCAATTGTGGGCAGTTCTTCCCTTCTGGATGGTTAAACTTTATTTATTTATTCATTCCAGTTTGATGACCAGGAAAGTCCACTGGGCCCCGAGAGCCCATTTTTAGTGGAGGCCCGGGGAGAAAAGCTCCAACAATAGCATAAAATACAATATATAGTGAAATAAAGAAAAATACAGTAAAATATGTAGAGAAAATATACAGTAGATGCAAATACAACTATTTGCATATCAAAGAGCAATATTTGCAAGAATGTTCTGAGAGGCAATTGTCAGATATACAGTAGATATGAAATACAATTATTTACATATCAAACGAATATATACAGTAGATGAGACATACAATTATTTACATATCGAAGAATAGTATTTACAGGATTGTTCTTAGAAAGGCAGATGTTGTCAGATTGTAGACAGTAGTTTGTCTGATGCCTTCCTATAAGAAACTAAAGATAGAAATCCAAGTAGTAAGTGATTGAAAAGAAAGTTATTATAAGAAGGTGGAATTTAAGCTTAGAAATAGGGTTTAAAGGTGGAATAAGCTAGGTTAGAAGGATGCAGGTACATTTATGATTAGAGAGGATATAGGAATGAAGGTGAGTCTTAAAATTTTCTATGTTTAGCAGTGTTCTTAGGGTAGGAGGGAGGAAATTCCATTTTTTGGCTAAGGAGAAGGAGTGAAGTAGTTGTCCTGGTGGATGTTTAGGTTTGGAGACCGTGATTAGATTTTGGTTGGCAGACCTAAAAGTTCTGTTGGGGGTGTAGGGGAGAAGGATATTTGATAGGGCAGGACATTTGGATGGGTTAAAGAGTAATCTATGAGCTGTTAAGAGCTGGAGGTAATTAGATAATTTGGAAGTTCTAGCCAATGGATTGAAGAGCAAGGCAGTGGTGTGAGAGGTTTTTGGTGTTAGTGGCAAATTTTGAAATTTTGTTATAGCAATTCTGTAATTTGTAAGTAATGGATGCTGATTGGTTAGAAGAGGTGTGCCATACATTAGAGATGGAAGGAGGTAAGTGGATGCCAGAGTATGCCTGGTGTGGGGTGTTAGGAAGCAATTGTTCCTATATAGCATCTCAAGTTTCTGATGTTTTTTTATGTTTTGCAGAATATGTTATTCAGATTTCAGATGGTTATCTATAGTGATGCCTAACAGTTTAGCATGGGGAATGATTTCAATAGGAGAATTGTTTTGGCTTACCACTTTGAAAGAGGTTTTGTCAAATGGGAAGGATTTTGATGGTAGGAAGATTAGTATTTTGGATTTGTTAGCGCTTAAGGAGAGATGATTTTGGTGCATCCAGGCCTCGATGGTTGAGAAGGCGCACTAGGTCTTTGCTAGGTGTTCAGGGAGGTTAGTGGCAGAGCAGACTAAAGTTGAATTGTCCGCTTATTGGATTATTTTAGTATTGAGTATAGCTGAGTAAAATGTATTGATGAAGATGTTGAGCAACATAGGACCTAGGATAGATCCCCGTGGAACACTGGTAGGGGTAAGTAGAAAGGGAGAGATACCAGTTTTCCATTTCACAGCTTGGGATCTGTCAGTCAGGTAACTTGAGAACCATGAGATGGAATTTTGGGAGGGATTTAGGTTAGAAAGATGACTGAGTAGATGGAGGTGGGAAATGGTATTGAATGCCTTGGAGAGATCCAGAAGCACTGGAGATTATTTCCCCCAAATCTCGTGCACGGTTGACTGTATCTAAGAAGGAGAGCACAGCTGTTGTAGTGCTGTGTCTGGGACAGAAATCATGTTGGTTTGGGGTGAGGAGTTGGTTTTGAGTTAAGAAAGGCATGAGCTGGAGATGGACCCTTTTCTCTAGGATTTTGGAGATCGGAGAGAGTATTGCTATAGGGCGGAAATTAGCAATGGTGTTGTTTTTCCCTTCTTTGTAAATAGGTACAGTGTGGGTTTTATGCCAGAGTTTGGGGACATAAGATTCTTGTATGGATCTATTTATTAAGATGCTAATGGGGAAAGCAATCCCATTAGCGGTGGATTTGAGAAAAATTGAGAGCATGTTATCTGGGGCATTAGAGCATGGTTTTAATTTGGAGAGAAGTCTTTTTATATAACAGATGAGTATGGGCTTGAGGTTGAAGATAGAGGAGGAGTTATGTTTAGTTGGTGTGGCAGGCACAGGAGGTAACGTTAGAGTGGGGACTGTTATTGGGAAGGTTTTGGTGAGTTAGAGATGGTGTCGATAAAGAAAGAGTTGAAAAGTGAGGCTAACTCTTGATCAGATTTACTGGGGTCAGGGCATGGATTATTTTTGGTGTCGGGATTGAGAAGGGTATTTATACAGTTCCAAAATTGTCTGGGGTGTTCAGCATGATTGGATTGGAGTTTGATCTAATATGATTTTTGTCACTAATTATTTGCTTTATCACAGTGTTGCGGAGCTGTTTATATTGAAGGAGGATATTAGGGAGTTTATTTTTTGGTATTGCTTTCAGTATTTGTCTCTTTGGAGCATTAGTTGTTTGGTGTTTTTGATTAGTCATGGGGCGCTATTGGTTTTTATTCGTTTTGTCTGAATTGGTGCTAAGGAATCTGGAGTGTTTAGAAAAGTAGAGTTAAAATCATCAATGGCATTGTCAAGAGGTAGATTTTTTAGGATGTTCCAGTTCATTTGTTTGAGGGAGTTAAACTGCTTGGGTCAAAATTATTTAGGTTGCAAGTTTGTAAGTAGTGATGCTGGTGTGGGGAGGGGGAGGTTGATCAAAGGGCATAGGCAGGGAGGTGGTCACTAATGGAGTCAGGAATGGTGCCCAAGTTAGTAATTTTATTAGGGTGGGAGCTAGAATCCAGTCAAGGGTTATACCTAGCGAGTTATTTTTATTGGGTCTAGTTATAGAGTGAATTATTTGGCTGATGTTAAAAAGGTTTATGGTTTAGGCAGGAGCAGTGTTGCTTTTATTACTCCAGTTTATGTTTATGTCACCAAGTATATAAGTTTAGTTATTTATTTGGGTTGAGGCCCATAGGAGGAGATCTTCAAGGATTGGGATATTGTTCACAGGTGGAATATAAAGAGTGATGATGCAGAGAATTTTATGTTTATTCATTTTTAGCAAGCAAGCAAGCTACTAGTTCAACATTAGCAAACTGAGGGATAGAATTTGGGTATAGAATTATAGAGAGTGAGTTGGAGTAGATTAGAGCAACTCCACCATCTTTTTTGTTTGCTCAATCATTTTTAAGGGCTTGAAAGCTAGGGGGTAGAAATTCAGAGTCAGAGATGTGGGGTTTGAGTCATGTTTCAGAGATGGCTACAATGTCTGGTTGGTTGTGGTTTAACCAAGCTTGAAACAAGGATATTTAGTTACAGAGACTTTGGACATTGAGAGTAAACATTTTAAGAGATTTGTGGGAGAGGGGGTGGCTAGATGGAGGGCAGTTTTTCTGCAGAAGCGAGTTAGGTCCAGGGTTTGGGTGAATGTCACCTGCTAAGTGAAGGATGGTTAGGAGAGATAGAACAGTTGGTTTGGGTTTTATTTTGTGTGAGAAGGGAAAGTGTAGTAGAAATTTAGAGATATGGAATTTTGTTACAGTTGCTTGACTCGTAGTTTAAAGAAATGCAGGAAGTTAGTTTGAATCAAGGAGGGTACTATTAAGTGATACTGTAATATGGGAGGTTGGTGGAGGGTATCATGGTGAAGGGTCTGGGCAAAAGGAGAGAAGGTGAGGGAGAGAATGGGTTGTAGGATAGGAGGTTGCATGGTATAAGGGTATTAAAAGTATTAATAAGGTTAGGGGATGGAAAGGGATTTGAAGAGTAGGAGGAACATGGGACTAGACGGGTGAAGAAGTAGTAATTCATAGTTAAAGTATGGCTGGGTGGGAATAATGCTGTGGTTGGAAAGAGTAAGAGAGTGAGAGAGTGTGTATCTAGTGATTGGAGGGTTAGGGTGGGGGTAAGCAATGGTACTAGTGATTGGACTAAGAGAGAGGGTGTACTTTGTATTTCTATTGGGTAAGGTGGGGAGGAGTTAAGTTTCAGATTGAAGGTGATTGGGTAGGATGGAAATTAAGGGGAGGGGTGTGGATACAATAAATGTAGGAGTAGTGGGGGCAGGGTAGGGGAGCAGACTGAGCCCGAAGGGCGAACGCAGCGGGTAGAACCACCAGGTTGCAAGGAACCAGCTTCCCGAAGCCTATCAGTAGAGACAATCTCACAGGTAGGCAAACTTTTAACTGTTAGTGTTGAACGATAGGCTGTTGGCAGAACAAGGGAGGTAACAACAGATTGGTGGTGTTAAAGCATGTATTTTCAGGTCAAAAACGCAGAGAGTGGGTCTAGTGAAGTGCTAGCTAAAAGAGTTAGGAACAGGACAGCCTAGGACACCTGTGCTTGCCACTAGAATGAGTAGAGCAATGGCAGAGATAAAACTAAAACTTGAATTCTTTATGACATGTACAGGTACTTTAGATTGAGAGACCACAGCCGAGAGGCAAAAGAAAGCCTAGCAGTTGAGGGTTGGCATTTCCATGTCTCTGGGGAAGACGTGCATAGCTTTGTGTGTTTGTTCCAAGTTAATGGTGAATGGGAGTGTTTTGTATTTAGTTTTTTGTTTGAAGGTTTTCTTTAAAATAAAAAGTCCTGAAAAATGTGACATAGGTTCAAATGGAGGTGACAAGAAAAAAACTGTACATAAGATTAGCCTGCCAAACCTTACTATATATGCATGTAACACAAGCTGGAAATAAACATTTAAAACTGTCTTGTATAATAGGTGGGAACTGTAGCTTTTTATCATGATAGCTGTGCTGTCTGTATTATCCTATAATGTGAATGGCCTTACAGGTACAAATCAAAAGGAAAGAATATTGCTTTATATTAAGAAATGCAGAGTGCAAATAGCAATGCTGCATAGGAGACACATTTGGAAAGTAATGCGCATGTGATCTTGACAAAAAGAGGATTACAGAATGGATAATTCAGCAGAATGTCAGGGACAGAAGGAAAGGGGAGTATGAATACTTATTGCTAGAGGGGTACCAATAATGTTGGATGGGGAGAAAAAGACAAAAATTGTAGATTTGTGGTAGTAAGGGGCTATTGGCAAAGTAGGAGGATTGCAAAGGAATGTATTTTATATTCCACCAAAAACTGCTGTTACGGAGCTTAAGAAAGTTTTGGGACAAGTAATCAAGTTTCAGCAGGGAATATTAGTTATAGGAATTTGATTTGCAATATTGAGAATATATCAAGGGGACCTAGAAATGACAATATAACAAAAGAGAGTAGCTTTCTGAAGAAACGTACGAAAATATTTGTTATGGAAGATGTGAATTCAGTAGTAGGAATTCAGTCAGAAATTACATATTATTCTCCAAGGTACAATAACTGGGCTAGACCAGACAGAAATTATATTGCACAGGCACATGTGATTTAATTGAAAGCTTTGACACACATCCAGTAACTTTTTCTGATCATGCACCAATAAAAACTAAGATAAAAATGCAGGGTAATGAAGTAAAAATAAGACACTGGCATTTTTCCACCTACCTAAAGAGGAATCTAAGGAATGTGTAGTAAAAATTATTTGAGTTATTAGGAAATATAGAAATATCTTCATAATTTATAGCTAGTGACTGGGATAAAATGAAAATGGAGTATAAAATGTGGTCAAAATAAGAGAGAAAGAGTTATGGTTAAGAAGTAATAGAAATTACTTAGAGGGACTGACAAAGGTTAAGGTATTACAGAATAAGATGTATCTCACAGAACAAGAAAAGGAGCAAATGGCAGAGTGCTAAATAGAAAATAAGGGAGTATCTGGATAATATGCATGAGTTTAGAAAGATTGCAGTTAAGCAACTATTTTTTTTATATCAGCTCTAGAATACAGAAACGTTTAGCACAATGACTTTGGCAACAGAAAGTAAGAAGGGTTGTTGCAAGACATAGGGAACCTATAACAAGAAGAATAACCAGAGATCCAGTACAGGTATAAGAGGTATTTAGGAAATTTTATGAAAATTTATATAAAGCAGAGAAATGTGGAAATCAAGAAAGAGCACAAATTAAAATATTTATGTAAGACTTAATTATGTAAGGTTAGAGGTAGATTAGGCTCAACAAATAATAGTTGATAGGAGGAAATGAGATAGAACTTCTTAACCCTTTATCTTTTATTTCTACCCTTTTTTAAACTCCATTTTTCATTTTATACCACTCGATAACTATCACTTCTGAAGAAATTTCATTCTTTCCTAGTATCACTCAATTTCCACTACCCATGCCTTAAATTTGTCTCTCTCACAGGTAGGTTGTGAAGTGCTAGTATCCCATTTTTACTTCATTACCCTGCATTTTTATCTTAGTTTTTATTGGTACATGACCTGAAGTAGTTATTGGATGTGAGTCGAAGCTTTCAATTAAATGTAAATGTTCCTGTGAAGTATAACTTTTATCTAGTCTAGCCCAGTTATTGTACTTTGAGGAATAATATGTGAATTCTCTCTCAGTTCCTACTACTGAATTCTTGTCTTCCATTCCAAATCATTTCATAAACGTCTTCATAAATCTACCCTCTGTTTTTGTATTTTCCCTTCTAGGTGCCCAGATATGTCCTGTGTACAGTCCCCACCTGTAAGTGATATTACCAGCTCTAAGCTGATTATTTCTCACAACATTTTCTTAAGCTACATAATAGCAGTTTTTGGTGGAATATAAATACATGCCAATGTAATTCTTCTCCCTTACCATTAGCTCATTACTACCACAAATCTACCATTATTATCTTCCCCCCTTCTATTACTATTGGAACTCCTCTAGCAATTAACATAATGACATCCCTTTTCTTTTGTCCCTGATATTCTACTGAATATCCATTCTAAAGTCCTTTTTCCAGTTCACAATTTCATTTCTTTCCAAATGTGTTTTCTACAGCATTGCTATTTGCACTTAGAGATTTCTTAATATAATTCAATACTCTTTCCTTTTTGTTTACACCTATAAGCCACATTTATATTCCCAGATAATATGGGTAGTGCAGCCATTATATGAAGTTATTGTTTCCACCTATTATACAAGACAACTTTTTAATGTGTATTTCCAGCTTTTGTGTTACACATACACACTAATGTTTACATGGTGATGTTTTATACAGTTGTTTCTTGTCATCTCCATTTGAACATCTGTCACATTTTTCAAGGCTTTTTGTTTTAATGAAAACCCTCATACAAAAAGTTAAGTATATTCTCAGAACACTCTAATAACATATTAACTTAGAACAGCCACACAAAACGATGTACATTTTCAAACGTTTAACTCTCCTGATAGGAATAGTTGTCCCAAATTAACAGCTGTACTCATAGGCATTAATTAACCTAAAATTAAGGTGATCCATGCTAAAGTGCATGTTACAGCCTGTGCTCCTACTTACACTAATTGCTGTCTGTTCTTTTCTTATCTCTGTTCTTATCATAGATGTGAAAAACAGATTTATGTTTTCAGAAAACATTAACTTTTAGCCTTAAAAAGTGTTCCAGCTTTTATTTTCTGCCCCTATAGTCTGCTTTTCTCCATGGAAACATAAGAACAAAATGTGCAGCTGCCCTTAGCTGCAGACTTCTCAGCTCACACTGAACATTTATTTACTAAAGGAAAACTTTTCATTACATTCAGTGTTCTTTTATTTACTTGCTTACATAAACAAATTAATAGATTAAGCTAAGGGCATTAATTCAATCATTCACCTATGCAAAAGTAAGAGAAAACATATCAACTCTACATATAGTATAATCTGTGCATTTTTACACCCTATCCCCAGCCTCAGTGACCCAAGATTACAGCATATTATCTTAAACATGCTTTGCCCAAAATTTCTTCTCTTTTTTACATTGTAATACCTACATTTCTTAAAACTAAAAGAGAAGAAAAAGGGTACTTGTTTACTTTAGTATTTTTTCACATGCAATAACTGAGAATGCTTTATTATATAAAAAGTAATTGATATAATTAAATTTATATACATATAATGTTAAAAGCAAAACTTGTTTTACTTACTTTTTCTTTTTTCCCTTTCCCCTTAGTGTTCTTCTAGATATTAATGGCATGAAGTGGGCATATATGTTTTAGTATCCCACAAGTTTAACAAAGTCAACACAAGTCCAATCTTTCCACTTTTTCTTGTAAAGACGCATTTCACAAATATGATTCATACTTTATAAACTCACATATATTCACTAATTTCACTTTTGCTGGTCTTCTTCCTGTTCATCCCCATATCCCAATCCAAACTCCTGTTCAAATACAAGGCACATCAGATTCTACTAGTCAACTCCTGTGCTTTTTTTTGTCTTTCAACAATTTTCCTTTTGAAAATTGGAAAAGATTTCACTGGCAAAGTCTCTCTATGAGCTTTATTATCAGAAGAATGAGAAGCCAAGTCTTCTGTTTTTGTGTGTGTGTTAGACATTTTTTTTGTATTTCTTCCTTAGCCTTCTCTGCATCAAAAAATTACTTAATCCTCTATGAAAAATGTTCTGAAGACAGCTGCATACAGTAGCTTGAATTTCACACCTGCCTCTCAAAAGTTTCTGATTGATGGGATAAAATTTCTTCTCTTCTGCCTGTTGTACAGTTGAATAATCATTTTCTACAAACACTCTACCATCTCTAATGTTAATAGTTTGCCCTTCTGCCACACTTTGGTCAGGACCAGCTCTTTCTTCTGGTATGATTGCATCTTTACTAATGCAGATCTTGACTACTTTCTCGTGGCCACACAACATGCACTTTCAGTTTAACAAATCTTGTTGATACCAATCTGGTTGCTTGTTTGTGCTTGCATAAAATTAATACAGTCTGTTCCTTCCAATTTCTCTGGTACAACACAAAAACTAAGATTTTCTCTGTGCTTTGTCCTCTGTCTCCATACAGTTTTTTTAAAACAGCCCTTCTGGAACAGTCTCATACTCTAAGTCAGCTTTTTCTTCATTTCAGACTCTGATTTTTTTCAGTTTTATCAGTTCTAAGTAGCTGTTAAAAGCTTCTTCCATTTTTTTCAGCCTTGTGTTAGTTGAGTTGATATAATCCTTCAGTGTTTCATTTGTTTTACTCAGCTCTGAGCACATTTGCTTTATTTTTTCATCTAGATTACTGAAAGCCATGTCTTGCGCCAAAGCACAGAGCTTGAACTGCATTTTGCTGAACAGCTGCAGGATTCTTCCCAGTTGGTGTTTTCTGTTCACTGTCTTTGTTTTTTCTTTGCTGGCATCCTGGCACTGTACTTATTAAACAGTAAATGAATTTACTAAAACCGGCAGAGTTACTGATACTTATCTCTCCATTTCTTTTTTTCATATCAAGAGAGCTAAAATTAACCTGTTGATCAGTGTGCAGCCATCTTGGAAGTCTATACATAAGAGTTCTTGTCCCTCAAGTCAGAGTTGGTGGGTGCAGATCCTTTTTGCACCTGGCTTGTTCTTTAATTAATGAGCAGTAGATTGTGAATGGATTTTTTTTCTCAAGTCTGAGTTAAAGACCATAGATGGCTTGCTCCTTAGATTGGAAATGGGCTTTTTTTGGTTTAAAGTTCAGGGAGAGCCAGATTGGGGGATGGCAATAGGTGAAGGAATAGCTAGCTACAACTCTGAGTCCCATCAACCACTTTGTTGCATATGTGACTGAGTTTATGTACATATGAGGCTTCATGTCTACCGGGACCATAAAATCTGTTGAGGAAGATATGCCTGTATGGGAGCCAGACTCGCATAACTATTCTCTACTCCATAAGATCTATATTTGCTCCTTCATCACCCGGTACAGCCTCCTATGATGGACAGGAAAATGAGGTTTCCATTTCAGCTAGAAGTGTTGAAGGATAAAAACTGGCTGCAGCTTTCCCTACTTAGGTTTCTTCACCTTACAAAACTACAAATTGGGATAGGCATATTGCTTGTGGCATATCTGCTTCTTCAATTTTTCTCCTTCAAGTGCCTGACAGGGTGCTGAGCACTTAGGCAATAATGGCTGCATATTTTCAGTCCAGAGTGTATTTAAATCATGTATGTGTGTTTAATTTTTACTTATTAATAAATGAATATCAATATAATAAATTAATGCTATATTAACATATCAGTAAATCAGTTAAATTAATACATTATTTAAATAATTATAATAATCAGTCAGCAATAGTAATAATTATGACTAATACAAAATTAGCAGCTGTTTTCCAGATACTAAAACTATTTGCCGAGTGAAGTAAAATACCCAGTGTGTCTGTCATCTGCACAACAATACAAAACGTGAACAAGTAATGAGAGTCAAGCTAGTGACATGAAGCAGTTACCTGAAAAGCAGGAAAGGCTACACAAATAAGAGCTGCATTACTGCAAGCTGTGTAATCATGCCAGCCTACTGGCTTAGGTGGATATGGATGTAAACTTACTTGAGTGTTCCTAGCCTGAGTGAGTGCAGTCCTGTTTAATTGACAAAACTGAAGTGGTGGGGTAGGCTGGAGGAAAGAGGCAGACAAAGATTGCATGAGATGCAGCCATTATGTTTGACAGACTTGCATCCTAAAACATTACAGAATAGCAAGCACCTCTCCAATATCTTGCTGGCTGATCAACAGGTCATTCCAGACTGTTGATATTCATCTAGTAGAATATCTTTCCTGTATTGCAATGTCTAGTTAAAAGGTATGGCATTCCTGAACTAACATAGCTTTCACTCTACTCCTACATGGGAATATTCTGTCTGTTTCAAAGGCTACTTTTTGGTGTGTGACACATTTCAGTTCAGCAGCAGTTCTCATCATGAGTGTAATTTAGTTTGAAGAATTGTCAGTTGTTTACCATAGCTTAACCCTTCAAATGATATGATGATGATGCATTCTGTGATGGAATACTGCAGAGTAGGAGACAATAGAGATAGGTATAGTATTATCCTGGTGTACCACATGAAGTATGTATGCCCTCCCTTTGTTCATGTGGGTTTTCTCTGTGTACTGTAGATTCCTAAATCCACCCCAAAGATGTCATCACCATACACCAAAAAAAATATAGTTTACAAAACCTTTATTTACATATCTGCTAAGGAAGCCAAGGATAGGACCAGAAACCAAATAGGTTTCTGTGCTGGAGCATTTTCATCACTGCCCTTATATTTGTGCATTAGATGGGGGAGCAGATTCACACTGATGAAGATGTCCTAGCTTCAGTACACCCCAGGTTTATTTATTTGTCCATACATGGTGGATGTTGTTTTGACTTTGCTGTGAAACACTTGGTGATTGGTTTCCAACTGAGAATTAGTTCCTGTGGTTAAATTTGTATAGATTTACTTCAGTTTGCATTGCATTTTTGCCAAACATCATGACCAAGTAGATTTTTTTCTAAGTAAGACATCTGAGTTGATTATGGATAAAAATTCATCACCATGTGTGACGGCCTCTCTTTGCCCCAAGCCAACAATCAATCCTCAATCCTCATCACTAACACCAGTGTGAGAAGGTCACTAAGAACAGAAATGAACTTGCACAGTATTTTAAATGCAGGTCTCTGAACAGTTTCCCCCAAGAGCACACAGAGAACCTTCTCTAGACCTTTGGCTGAACTCTCTGTTTCTCCAGATCCCAAACAAGACTCACTTTGGAGGACTCCCAAGTCCAGGTAGCTGACACACCCATACCTGGCTGTTTGACTTTCACACATACACACTCCTGGGAAAGGCTGGTATAGATTTACTAGCTGTACTTCTTCTACCCAGACTATAAGGTAACCTCGCTGCCACCAGTCAACCACTGTCAGGCTCCTACAAGGGTATCTAATTATTCTGAGTAAAATCAATAGTAACATAAATGGTAGAGTGCAACCAAAGCAGCCAGGCTTTTCAGAGTGGCCACGGTGCCACTAAAATAAACATAAGTACTCTCAAGATTTTAACAATATTCTGTAAAAGACCAGCCACAATGAAAAGTATAAAAATAATAATAAATAATAAGATAGAAAACATGAGAATACTAAATATCTAAGTACAATAAACATCAGAGTTTCAGTCTGGAGAAATAAAAATATCACAGTTGTACAGATTCAAACAAATGCTGAAAAATACTACTAAACTAATCTCACTGTATTTCCTGACTGTCTAAAGATTAACTCTTCCCTAACCAACTTAATACAGCAGGGCAAGATAATATTCTGAGATGCTTACTTCCACAAGGCAAGCTTATGAGCTTCCAGCTAACTGAACTGAACTCAACTCAACTGACTCAGCTGACTAACTGTGATAACTGTCATAGATTTTTATATCAGGTTGCAAAAAAAACAAAACAAGTTGCTGTGTGAGTTCATCCTCTCAGTGCTGGTTATAGAATGACATCACATTTGATCACCTGACTCTGGTACAATACGCATTTAGAGCTTTGCAGTATTTGAACATTTTAGAACAATTTCAAAAACCTCTACTCTTCCCTTCCAGAATTCTTTGTTTAAACATAAACATTTAATCAGTTATAGTAACACGGTTGATACATTTTTAACACAAGCATCTTTACAAGTCAGTGGGTTAGTCAGATGACACAAAATTATTTGCAAAACTCCAGCTAACTATGCTGGCATATGTTACACATGCACTGCCGTATTCTCTCTGGCACAGATGGCAATACTTCATATCATCACATCATGTACTGTAAAATTAATAGTAACATTAATACATTTGTAAGGACCTGCATTTGTCTTTTAAACATTAATAAACATGGTCTGGCATCAAAAACTTAAATGCTTGTAAAAAAGCTGGAATAACCCCTAGAAATCTGAGGGTTGGATGATAGCCTGATGTAATTAATGTTGATGAGACTTTGCTTAAACAGTGGCAGGCAGTCAACAGACAACTTTCTTACTTTTTCAGCAGACTTTAATGATTTTTATGGTTGCCAGATTATTCTGATGCAGCAGTTTGTTGACAACATGATCTCTAGGGCTGATGATTTTTGAAAAAAAAAAAAAGAATTCATGGACAAACTTAATATTAAAAAGTCTCCTATGGATAGTTTGGAGAAAGAACTACAAAATTAAAAAAATGCAAAGCATTTGAAGAGAGGTGTTCACAATTACCAGCTTAATCATCACTTTACTTGACACTGTGCTATGGGATCAGTGTATGTTGCTGATGATATGCAAACATTATCAAGAAGGAAACCTTTTTGGAAAAGACAGAAATAGTTTGTTTGTAACCCACATTCTATCTTAAGGGAGTCTGATTCACTGATTATGTAGCCATAGACTATACTTCATCTGTAGCAAAGACTGAACCTGAAGTGGGACAACCCCCCCCCCCCCAAAAAAAAAGTCCAACAGTAGTTTATGTGGTTCTGGTCCTTTAGGGAAAAAAAGGAGGGGGCAAAATTTTCAAAAAGCAATGCAGACACTATGAGGGTATTTCAGAAGTTTGTATCAATGAAGAGTTAACTGTTACTGATGACATTTTACATGCTACCACCATCCAGAATGCTGACAACTCAGCCCTAATCTACTCTGCCAATAATCTGGATAAAACTGCATCAGATATCCCAAAAATCCTTGCTCTCTTGAAATTTGGCTCCATGGCTCTCAGTTGCTTCTAACCCTAAAAAAACTAAACAACTTCTGTTTAACCCCAAGCAGTTCTCTCATCAAAAGTGTATTTTCAACATAATCTTCTGGGGATAATAACTGATGAAAATTTGAAATTTGACTTTCATTTAAAATAAGCAGATAAAAAAAATCAAAAACTTGCTGACTTCTGTAGAATAAGCCCTTGCCTTATAGATGACACAAAACAATTATTACAACTTCCCTACTTCCCACCCTTCTATATGGTGCTCTCATTTTTACATGTATGCAAGCCAGCAAATCCCAACTACAATAAAACTGAAAAGTGTGCTACTAATATCCCACATACAACACACAACTGCTAAGGTGTAAAGCAACTGTGTTGGACTGGACTTCAACATATCTTCACCTTCTCTCAATTAGTCACTGCATGCACCCTAATCTACAAATCATATAAAGGTCTCAAGATCAGTAGAACCCTTCGCTCCACAAACGCCTAATACTTGTCATAAAATCTAATAACTCTGTAGGCGATTCCATCTACTTCTCCTATGTATCCAAAATCTGGAACTCCATCCCACTCACCCTAAAACAAATCTGTAACCTCATAATATTTAAAGAATGTCTGACGAAAATATTGGGTATTTTCATGCTATTCACCAGGGTAATATATCAGCTCCTTAATACCCAGTAAACATCATCCTTCAAATACCATAAATATCCAACCACACTTAATTCCTATTGACATTTTTTAATCTACCCTATTCTGGCTGTCTGCTTTTCTCCTGTGAATTGTATCGAGTCACCTATCCCATACTGTTTCTGTAAACCCCTTCATTAAACCACCCCACATCAAACTTACTTCACTTTGTTCTGTCTTTCATTTCAGTATATTTGCTTCTATTTACTGCATTCTTCTGTAATTCACAACCTAATATTTACCACTACTTTTCTCTACATTTAAACTACTTCTTGCAACCCTCTAACCCCACCTATAGCTGCCAAATCCTTTCGTCCATGTTTGCTGTATATTAGCCACACCTGTAAACCAATGTTAATAAAGTACACTGTCCTGTAGTTGCTCTACTTATTTCCTGTTGATTGCTCACAAAAACTTGCTCTCTTTCTATAGCCGTATTTGTAACATGTGCAAGGCTTTGTTACAAGACATTCAATTTTTATGGGCATACCTTATTGAAGAGGGACAGAGATGACCTTACTAGAGGGGGCAATATTGCTTTTAAAGTGAACAAAAAGGTTATAAAAATAGCAGCTAAATGAAGCAGTATTGTTTTGTGGGAGGATGTGGACCATCACACCAAAGCTATTTCATAGCTAAGGGATAGGAAATTCTATCAGAAATTGGGTTTGGACCCCACCTTTAGATTTAAAGCAGAAATTAGATTTTTTAAAGGGGGGCCCATGAAGAAGGAATAATCAGTTATAAACTGTTAAAAGAACTGACAATGAAGTGTCCTCATACCCAGTAATTTTATTTGTTGTCCAAAGTTTCTTTTAAACTTCCCTGAGAGACCAGCAGTAGCAGACAGAGGGTCTCTAATTGAAACATCATCTGACTTTGTAACTTATTATTTAAAGCTCCTTTTACCTTTACTAAGATAGAGACTGAATGATTCCACTGAATTTCTGAATTTGATAAATGAAATTCAACCGGACTCTTGGGTGATATGTGGGCACATTGGACATGGACTTTATATATCATGATTCCACACTGAGCAGCCCTGGATGCTTTTGAAGTTTGTTTACAGTGGGCAGAGTTGTATGAACCAGAGTTTAATACTTTTTTTTTTTTTTAAAGTATCATAGAGCATGTTTTAACTAGAATTTTTTTTTTCTTATAAAGAACGATATTGGAGTCTTTTGCCTTGATCTGCACTGACCTTTTCATTGGATATCTGGAAGAGTTATTGATTTATGACTATAGACATAATTTGTTCTTGCCCAGTGTGGACATGGAGGAAACATTTCCTGGTTAATATGGAGTAGTGACAAAGAAGAATTGTTTGAGTTTCTTCAGTATCTGAACAGCTGTAAATGGGGCATGGAATTCACGGTTGATTTATATCCCAATGAAATTTTTTTTAGATATTCAAATAAGGCGAAAGGAGGATGGTACACTGGAAACCACATTATAAAGGAAGCTCTTTCATTAAAAAAAAAATTCTAAAGTCTACCAGCTGTCATCCAGGCCACACTGTCTGAAATATTCCAAGTCCCATTTCCATAGAATGAAAATAATTTGTTCTCCTGACATTGATTTCAGGAATTGATCTGCTGAATTAAGTCAGAAGTGGGGTAGGGTGTATAATCAGAATGGTGTTAAGGCTAGAATAACAGCTGAACAAAAGCAGGAAACAATAATTCACTTATAAAGATTATATATTTAATTTGTATAGCTGGGCATTCATTGCCACTTAAGGGACCAACACACACACATTAAAAACATTATGATTAAAAACATCATAAGAAAGTTTTTGCACATTTTTGCACATTCTGAAGGCAGATGATTGCCTCTCTGAAATACTACTTGAGATTTGTAATTTTAGTTACAGGTGTTTTAAGAGTATTGCACAATATTTGGGCCAACAAAAGACCGAGAACTACAGTCCATTACTTTAGGTGGAAAGACACCCAGGTTCATTGCATGAGGCAATTATTATTTTTGCTAAAAACTAAATAATGTACTCTGCTGAAATAACAAACATTTTTAGAATTTATTCACTGATCACATGTAAGACCCGTGGTGGTGGTGCTGCGGTAGCGTTGTCGCCTCACAGTATGACGTTGTTCTGTTCGATTCTCAGCTAAAGCGTCTTCTGTGCGGAGACATGCGTGAATGGGCGTACCTTCATTGAAGGTTGTGCATCAGAACTGGCAACTCGGTACGTAAAAATCTACTGCCAATCATTAGCGGGTCGGAGTTCCGCTGTGGCGACCCCTAACCGGGAAAAGCCGAAAGATACAACATTCACTGATCACATGTAAGAGTGAGGGGTCATCTTTTTAGCACTTTGTGGTTGATCAGCATTTTATGTGAGTAAGATCACATGTATGTTAAAATCTAGAATTTCAGAGCATTTTGTG
The DNA here is from genome assembly GCF_019279795.1 of Protopterus annectens. Taxonomy (NCBI): domain Eukaryota; kingdom Metazoa; phylum Chordata; order Ceratodontiformes; family Protopteridae; genus Protopterus; species Protopterus annectens. Next base: position 1,826,425,604 of record NC_056741.1, read on the forward strand.
ACGAAAGATGCAGGAAAGAAAACAATGCACATAAACATTCTTTGGAGCACACAGGGGCATGTTTCCTTTTTATTGGTATTGACAAAACTAAAAGGCACTTACAAAAATTGGCATAAATATTTTGTCAGCCTTAGAACAGTTATGGATGTACACCTTGGAGATTTACTCAGACCTGGGCTAAATGAGCATTTTTAAGAGTTACATTTTCATTTTCCGGAGTCATACAGTTTTGCCATCAGATGGAGGAATTTGTGTGGCATTTTGTGGGAAGGATTTGTTTACTGAAAACAAGTTTTATGGTTTTTGCATTGATATATTTGCAGTAAATATTTTTTGCATGTTTCATAAGAATATTTTTCTCTTACTCTCATTTGGCAGCCATTCCAGTGCCCCACATCCATTGCTGTGTCTACCGGTCACTGCAGTCTAGCTCCTGGAGTAATACTGGTTTAATGCTGCGGCCAGTGAGGACCCTAAGGGCATTGATGGGGGTTGTGCTGTGAAATATTTAGCTGGGGGGTTCGATTTTAGCCTACCCATGGCTACTGCACCAGCATGTGCACTGACAAGCACCTGCAATGGACACAGTGTGACAGTCAACTTTCCACTTCCACAGAAAGCTGATATCTGCATGCTGCTCCACCCCTTAGCTGTAGTACAGCTCTGTTAGCTTCCTGACATCTGCCAGGAAGCTCTAATCACTTTGTTTGCCTGTGCATACACCTCCCCCCCATGGATGGGCACAACCATCCTCCCTACTGCTCCCATCAGTCACCTGAGCCACTATTCAAACTCATGTTAACTGGACTGTACTCATTAATTTGTGGGTATATTGTTTATTGCTATACACTTTGTTTTATCATCATTTTTTATATCCTGAAAAATCCTGAAATTTTGAAACTGTCTCAAAATATTGAACTGCATCGAGATGTCCTTTTCTGAATTTATCATGTACAAAATAATATAATTTGTAAATAAAACTAAGTTTTCTTGGGTACCATACCAGCTATATCCTTAAATTTTTGTGGTTCCCTTATTTTCAATGCTAATGGCTCTGCATATAAAACAAATAACAAAAGGGAAAGAGAACACCCTTGCCTTGTTCCTTTGTTCAAACTCAGCTTGTTGGAGAGAAACCCTCGCACCTTAATTACTGCCACCAAACCTTCATCAGTCTTCCTTAATAACCCTATTATTCTATCAGACCTAGTCGAAGTTGTTGGTAAACGTTTCACAATTTACCCATTTTTTTCCACATTATGAGAGGCAGTGTTTCATATTTTTGAGATGGAAGGCTGAGAGCTGTGGAGATGTGCCCCTACTGTCAATCTGCTTCTTCTGTTTCCCCAGTGTCAGTGGTTGGGAACAGAGGTTACTAACTGTCAATCATTTTTTGGCATTCTGCGCTCTTACTACTGAGACACAAGAAACTACTAAAAAGCTACTCATGTCACACCAGTCCATTTTTCTTTGTTGATGACACTTGTGTGACTCAGTCATTGACTTTTGTCTTTTCTCTTCTGTGTGGCTGACAGGCAGGCAGTTGGTGACTGATTTTCTGGCTAAGCAGAAACCTTGGGGGGTTGAGAATCCATTGTCCTTTGTTTCTTTAGCGATATAAGCTCTGTAGTAAGCACAAACTAAATGTTTCCCTGGGACATGCAACTACCCAACTACAAAACTGGCAGAATATGGCTAGAAAAGTCATTTTATGCAGACATTATTTACTGGGCTATTGCTGTTTTGCAATGTTCTTGGATTTGCAGGTAAAGTGCACAGTGTAAAATTCAAAACTTTAAGATCAAAGTTATTACTCAGACCTCTTTCATTCCTGGGGAGTTGTAATTAGAAGTGAATAAATGGGGACTGTAGTAACTGAAAGGAGAGAGCACATTGTTTTCCTAGAAGGCTTTAGCAGTGTTCCAGCAGTAATTACGTTCATAGATGGTTACTAGGCTATTGGCCCTAGGGCCTATATAAGCCTAGCCAAAAAGGTACCCTGGCTTTTGCCACCCAAGGAAATTATTTTCCTGTGCCCTGTCGAGCAGAGCCCCAGAGGTGATCCCCAGGTGAATTTCTTATTTCCCATTCAATCATCAAGATTTTTTTGAAGAGTGCTAATGAGATTTGTTTGATATAGATAGGTAGTTTGTTCTAGAGTATGGGAAGTCTCTGGGACAGGAATCTATCCCTACAGCATGTTCTGTTTATTGTGGTGACAAGGTTTAGGTCCCTAGAGCGTGTAGCTCAGAGGAATTGGGATTTCTTTAAGTGGAGCATGTCCAACAGCTCTGGGTTTGACATAGCTTTGTATGTTAGGCAGAGATCAGCTCTGAGTAGGCAATATGCGATGGAGTAAAGCTGGAGTTTTTTGAGACAGTCTGCGTAGGGCATCTGTTTGAGACTGGTAATGCTCTTTGTGAGGTACGTCTGCAGCCTTTCCAGTTGTTGTAGATGTCTTGTGAGGTACATACCAAAGGGGCATTGTACTGTATAATGGGTCTAATGAGTGACGAGTAGAGGGGAACAGTGACCTCTTTTTTCCTGGATGAGAAACCTTTTGTGCCACGGAGAAGGATTTCGTGACTACTGTGGTGATGTGATTATCAAAGGAGAGACTACTGTCCACCTGTGTCCCAAGATCTCTTATCACATTTTCGGTGTTAAGTAGACTACCACCTGTAAGGTAGTGCAGAGTTTTTACCAAAGGGGATGGCAATGCACTTTTTGGCATTGAGCTTGAGGCCATAGCTTTGACACCATGCATCTGTCTCAGTGAGGCCCTTTTGTAGGATGTCCACATCGTTAAGAGTTTCAATTATGGCTCCTAGTTTGCAGTCATCTGCAAACTTCATTAGTCAAAGACCTTCTGTGCTAGCCTGTACTTCAGAAAAGTAGATAACCAAACAAGAAAGGACCCAGGATTAAACCCTGTGGTACTCCACTTGTCACTGGTCTGACGTCTGGTTTGGAGTCTGCTACTTTCACAGTGTGGGTTCTGGCTGCCCATCTTGTGACATAGGGATTTATACCTAGTTTAGTGAGTTTATCTATAATTCCAAAGTGAGAGATGGTGTCAAAAGCCTTGGCGAGTTCTAGATAGGCTGTGTGAACCACCTTACCCTCGTCTATGGCTTTGGTGACTGCTTCAAAGAAGTCTATCAGGTTTAGGAGACATGATCTGCCTTTTACAAACCCAAATTGGGTGGGGTCCAGAGTTTGGAGATTACCAATGTCTGTTTATAAGTTGCATGATGATACGTTCCATGGCCTTGCAGACCAGGCTCGTTAGGCTAATGGAACTGTAGTTCCCGGGGTCCATGGTGGCTCCCACTTTGTGGAGTGGGATAACTGTCGCTGTGCGCAATTCAGTGAGCACAAAGTCTGAGGTAAGGCTATGATTGAACAAGGTGCTTAGATGGGTGCCAGTTCATTCTGTAGTTCATGTAGAACGCAGCCTGAGATGTTGTCAAGTCCCATGGATGCTGTATTCTTGGCTTTGGAGGGTGTGGTTTTTACCTGTGCAGCCATGATTACAGGAACTTTGCATTCTTCTGGTATAGAGATGGGCCCTTTAGGGGGTGGGAGAGGGGTAAAGTTAGCACTGAACCTATCTGCCAGGATGTTGGCAATATCAGGTGTTTCTGTATATTTAGTGCCATTGTGCTGTAATTCAGAGCAGATCTTAGCATTGCCATTGAGATTCTTGACATAGCTATAGAGTGCTTTGTGGTTTTCTTTAGAATCAGTGGAAGTTTTGTTTTCATAACTGGAGGATTTTATGAGGGATCTTAGCTTCTCATTGAGGCTGACCAGGGAGTTCCTCCAATCATGGAATTTTACTCTTTTTTGCAACAGTTTCTTTCTTCTGTAGTAAAGTTTGTTTATGGCAGGTGGCTACCAGATTGGCTTCCTTTTTTTGGAGAATAACATCTTGGTTCTGTTAGGGATAGCACGATCCATGCACTCGTGTAAGTGCTTATAAACTGCATTTGTGTAGGATTCATCAGTCGTACCTCTATTGTCCATCTGCATGGGTGTCTTGAAGTTTCCCACTTCTGTCTTAAGAAGCATGAAGTTGGCTTTGGAGAAATTGTTTAAGGTGGTTTCCCTAATGTGGGGTGGGGGCGGGATGTCTAGGGCGATTAGATTGTGGTCGGATCTGATCAACGAGGAACTGACCTCTGGTGTGGAACACCAGTTGCCCAAGTTGGTAATGACCAGGTCTAGGATATTGCTGCCCCTGGTGGGGGTGTGGATAAGTTGCTCCAAGGCGTTGGAATTTATGAATTCCAGAAAACGTTGAGCAAAAGAGTTGGTACATGAGTAGTTTTCCCAGTTAATGGTGGGGTAGTTGAAGTCGCCCATTATGAGGGTGTTGGGTTGTACCCTAATATTTTCCAGTGTATCAAGAAATGAGGAGTGGGAATCCTGGGACATGGTGGGGGATCTGTAGCAAGCTACAATTTGGATTGCGGTCTTGCTCATAGTTAGTTGCACTTGGATAATCTCGGATGCATTATGCTGAGCAGCTAGCCTGGAGGTGTGGATATCCTTAATGAATATGGACACGCCTCCACCTTTAGTGTTTCGATCCAGGTTAGGTGGCCGAAAGGTGTGGTATGACTTATAGCTTGGTAATGCAAGGGTGCTCTCTGGAGTCTTTAACCAGGTCTCTGTCACTGCACAGATGTCGATGTTCCCCATTTTAGGGAGTGCCTCAAGTGAATGCATTTTGAGGTTTAGACTTCTAGCATTGTGTAGCATTACCCTCAGATTTTGCTTGCTTGTACCTGTTACGGTGGTGAATTTGTCATTTGAACCTTACCTAAAAAAGGCACTATAGGGGTGGCAAGTGCCTTAGCCAGTATCCGGAATCCCAAGGGTGACAAGTGCAGGCCATCTCTGGCAAAGCATCGTGGTCTGTTGATCATGTCTCCCAGGCAGACAGATACTAAATCCCCCTTAGAATGACACCAGAAGCTTAGCCAGTTGTTGAAGTCAATCATTTTGTCCTTGTACTGTGGTATCATTCTGGGTGATGGCAGGATGCTACTCAGGGCTAGGGTCATACCTGCCTGGGCTACAAGATCGGAGAGCTCCTCCACATCACTTTTCATGTAGTCCAGGGAGGTATGTCTTGGGCATCATTGTGGATGCAGTGGTCACTACACCTGTAAGATGCCTTAAATGTATTTATGTATTTGCATTCCTTTACCAAGAAAGTCCAACTGAGTCATGCAGAACCCTTTTTTGTCAAAGGCCCGGGAAGAAAAGCTCCATTAAAGATTTTCAGTAAATAATAATGCACAAAGGTCACACAATCTGTTATTAACAATATGGACAGGTCTGGAAGTAAAGGAAGGATATAAAAAATTGTAGAGTATATATAATATGGTAGGCAAAAAGAGTTAAGCAGTGAATATAAAGCAATATTATTTGAAAACATAATGGAATGTGCTTGAGGTAACATTTCATTTTGTTATAATTTTTAGTTCTACTGCTAATTACATCCCCAAACCTTGACTCATGATTCAGTTCTCTGGGGTTGAACTTGAAGTCGTTGTACTTTCCATAGAGGAACATAGCCATTACTTCATTTGGAGAACCACTGACTGTTTCAGTCATGTTTTTTCATTGAACTTTTATGCAGTCACCTAAAATTAGAGACAAAATAGCTTTCTGATTTGAGGACTTGGAGAATTTGTTTTGAATGGAGAAGGTAATAGGCGTCAGTTACAGGAGTACAAAAAAAGGTAACTTGGAAAACTAAAGAAGGTCATTTCTTAGTGTATTTAAATGATCTGCAAAACAGTGCGCCATATGATGTTTGATTTTACAAGCGAGTTACATATGATTTACATGCTTAACATTTAACAGGTGCCTTCAAACACTAGAACGGAACTGTGGAAAATACATCAGTTTCATTGAAAAAATACTAAACCTAGGGGCTAATGTCCATGCCTTTAGTAGTCATTTAATTTAAATAACCATATTGTGACAAATAATGAGATAATGTCATCTGTTCATCTTCCACTTGTGTAGTAAGAAGAAAACAGTGATGTTGAATTTAATGTGTAATGTTGAAGTATGAACTGTGTTACAGCCTCACCTTTAAGCATATCTGAGTGTGCTTGTGAATACAGCTGTCCCAGGGTGCAGCTTTTATTGGCACACGTAATGGTTTCGGCATTTTTTTTTTTTCTTTATCTCACGCCATTTGTTGTGTCTCATAGTTCAATGGTGTCCATGTTTTATTGATTGTCAGTACATAAATGAACTTTTTGTAACAATTTCTTAAATGAAAAGTCTTGCAAGGTGTGCTACCCTCTCTCCTGGCAAAACACCCCTCTCACCTGTGGCTGCCCTCCATGAAGCTCCCCTTTGGTCCACTGTGCGACTTGCACATGGTAGGGAGGGCTTAATCGACTTGAGCTCCATTGGGTAAAAACTTAGTGCTTCTGCTATTTTTCTCTTGGTAGTGAGCCACAGCCACCCCCTTCCCCAAGGAGGGGCTAACTGGCAGCAGCTGACCACTCCTGTCCTCCCCTACCAAGTCCTACAGGCACCTGTGTGACACTGAACTCAGTTCACCCATAACATATTCAAGGTTTTATCCTCTGCACCATGTAGCTGACCTGTGCAGTAAATGCTTTAGTTTGAAAATTCAGTGAATGTAAATGTATAGGAAGCCCTTCTAAAGCTGCATATTATACATGAAAGTGGCAAAAAAAATTCTCTGTGGACAACAGGTTTCAGATGCCAGCTATTAGACTCCAAATTATTATAACATTATTGAGATGACAGAACCGTAAAATGGAAGCAAAGATAAAGGTAAAGGTTTTGATTGAAAATACAAATTTCCTGATGGATAAGCAGTGAAAGAAAATGAAAACAGAGCTAGCAAAGCTTTGGCTCAGACCTTGCACTGGGTTAATACTGCAGATGAGAAAATGATCAGTGTGCCTCAAGGTTCAGATACGTTTTAAGAAATGTCTTATTACAAGTGACTTGCCACTGACAACTGAATGAAAGGAAACTGGAATGGTTTTATTAGCAAGAATTACTGCTTTCTGAAGTTACAAAATGGGACCAACTGTCAAATCTCTTTAACATCTAAAATATGTGAAAATGTTACTAGATAGCTTGCCAGAATATATTTGTGGACTAATTAGATGGCAACCAATGTGAATCCTTGAAGGACAGATATAGAACTGTCATTTCTACAGTTCTGAGAATTGTCTGCAAAAGTTTGTTGGGAGGTTGCAAATTTAGAATCTTATCCATGCTGATTATGGAAATATAATTTATGTAATTTGATGCCTGCTGATAATTTAAAACCTAGTTAGCATTTCATTAAGATTATACCAGAGTATAGAAAATGTTTTCAGGTCTTATGCCTATTTATTTGATTTTTGTTTGCATTAACTCTATTCAGCATATCTCTTCTACAGAGAATTATTAAAACAATATGTTAGTGCATAGAGAAAATGCGTGCACAGAAAAGAGAATATAAGTGAATCATAATTTATAACAAAAATTATAGAGGCAGAATGTTAATATCTAAAGCATGATGCATTAAATAAAACAATATATCCAAAGAGTGCAATGAGGTGAATATTTTATTTATTTTGTTTTTTTATCCAGGAAAACAAAACCAAAGGAGACAAAACCTGTTTTGCATGAGCCTGCTGCACTGGCATAGGGGGATAAAGCCCTTACTACAACTTAGGTGACATATCGATGATTTGTAGCATGGGCACCTTACTGAGGAGTATAGGCATGCTTGTCCTCAGGAAGGGTGGGGTATGGTGGAAAATGGCTGTCATGATACAATCACTAGGAGAAGGAACAACAACATTTGGGGTGAACCTGGGGTATGCGTTTGACTCCCCAAGCCATGAGCATGACAGCCTTCCTTAACAGATAAATGTAAACAAACCCATGCATGGAGAAGCATAGTAACCCCAGTGATGGCGCAGGTCACATGCTTCACACTTAAGGGGAGGTGCTAGGAGTAAAAAAAAAAAAAAAAAAGAAAAGTGCCCCATTGCTGGGACGCCATTGAAAGCACAAACGGCACTTATGGCAGTCTGGATGACAGCAGCTCTAAAGATAGGAAGGTTTGATGGGTGATGGGAGCTGGGGCAACAAGCATACAAAAACAAAGTTCTTTGTATGACACAAACAGGCATTTCACAGAAGCAGTCAAACTCATATTGGGGATCATGTCTCAGCCACATTAAATTGATCTCTTCCTTTCAAATATTCTGACATCAGCTGAAAAAAAATCTCCTTTACAAAGGAGCTTCCTGTAAATGCTTTAGTAATTATTCGCATCATGACAGTAACTATACCACAACTTCCAAAGCTCCAACAAAGCACCCCATTCTACAAAACAAACCTTATAAACACAGATTAGCTACAGATCATTCCTGTATCATTCGTACCCCTATAATCCCTTCTCTCCCCTTCTTTGTACTTTCTACTAACACTGTACTATATAACCAAATGACAGCATTAACGAGGCACTCTTCTTTACAGCACACGTTTACTTTTCTTTACTTTGATGAACTTGCAAACAGTCTGTAAGAATCAGTGTTCTAACCCCCACCCAAAGTTAAACAGAGTGATAAATAAATAAAATACATTTGAGAGGACCCCCTCCCAGACATAGGGAGAATATGCAAGCTCCATTTAAATAAAGGTCAGGATCAAACACCAAAAGCAAAGGCAGACAGACAGCAATTTTCTTTCACTATGGAGAACATTAAGTTTAAAGAATCAGTTGCAGCTGTGGTGGGAAGTTTTATGATTTATTTATTTGCATTTATTTATTGTGATAGTCTAACTTGGTCAGTGCAGTGACCCCCTTTTCAGCGAAGGCCCAGGGAGAAAAGCTCCAATATTTTACAATCACACTGAATACCATTGATTGACAATATATTATATATTTCATAGTATAGTCATGGAGTGGACAACATGGTAAAACAGGCAATAGAAAATAATAAAAAATATGTAAGAGAAGTTTAACATTGGTTAAAGGTATGTATGTATTAAACATAATATTCAGGATATTTACAGTATATTTATAATGTGTTTACTGAGAGAAATATTAGTTGTGTGTTATGAGTTATCTAGAGGAAGTTGTATAAAAGTTCAACATTTAGAATTTGAAGGGTGTCCAAAAATAATGGCTTTCCAAGATGAAATAAAAAAGGGATATAATCTGATACAGTAGGAAAATGGGAGCTGAGAGAAAGCTGGGATGTGTATAAGTATTGTTAGGCTGATGATCAGTTACTGTAGAAGCCTAGGCTGTGAGAGTATATGTTGGGTAGAAAAGTTAAAGCCTAAGCACTCTTAGTACTAGTGAAGAGGCTGTTTCACAGAAGTGTATGGGGAGTAGAGGAGTCGGGGGGTAAGATATGTTAGTATCAGCATAAAGTGGTTACAGGGAGCTGGGTGCTATGTGGAGGACTATATTTGGTGAGGCAGATATTATCCAGGTACTATATTCTATTCTATTCTTTTCTATTCAGAGTAAATGCAGAGAAAATGAGTTAAAACATGTTAAATAGAAGACATAACATTAAAAAGGAACCTAGAAAATTAACTGAAATGCTTGCTGAATTTTCTAATGAACAAGACAGAAAAGAAGTATTAGAGCACAGCAGTATTCCCAGAGAAGTGAATAGACTATGAAATGACTGAATACTGAGATTGAAAGAAGCTGAAGGTTGTGAAAGAAGGCACTAAGTCAACTCAGTCTGCACCGATGGTGTAAAAGGGATGAAGCCGTAAGTATGGCTTGGGGTAACCTGAGTTCAGGTAGGAGCTTGGGCACTTTACAGTGCCGAAAGGGAGAAATGGGTGTTCCCATCCCTTAGGGGGAATGTAATCGGCACACATGCACAAGTGGATTTCCCTGGTGGAGAACTAAGTGCATGGTTCCTCCTGTGAGTGGATTTGGCAGTCCTGCTGACATCAGCCCTTTGTGGAAGTGAAGGTAAGTTGTGATCTGAATTCCATGCATGTTCCACCATGGGTTGTCACTGGGTGGGCACACAGGGGTAGAGCAAACAAAAAAAATTCCAAACCAATCCTGATGGTTGCCAAAATGATAGGTCATTCCCAGCAAGCTTCACCATTAGCGATGATAGGAAATGAGCTGAGAACTGCAGTCAATGAGGGCAAAGTGGGGAAAAAAGTAAAATCAACTGGATAAGGTAATTCTGTTCACATGTACTAAAATGTGTTCCATTCAGAGTACTTAAGAGGGAACTTGGTATAATTTTGAACAAGTTTTTGGTAGAGAACCTAATATATTAGAATGGACGAAGACTAGAGAGCTGCATTCAGGAATGGTAGTAGGAAAAAATATTCCAGCTATAGGTATGCAGCCTGATATTAGTGAGGAAAGTACTGAAGAGATTACTCAGTACCTTAAGGGAAAAGTATAATTGGCAAAAAGCATAGTTTTACTAAAAAATATTTTTTTAAGGCATGGCCGTTGTATTTTTGTACATGTGTAAGTAAGGTCTCAGGCGTGACAACTTGGTGTAGATATTTGTATGTGTGGGGGAGACATAATTCAGAAGAAAGCACAGCTGAGCCTGCAGAAAAGAGGAGAAAAAAATAACAAAGTAAATTAAAAAAAAAAATTGAACAATTGAAAAAAGTCATAAATACAACTCTTTGGTAATGTATAGAAACAGGTTATTAAAATATTACATTAGTCCTACTATCTTGAGAGCCTGGCCTGCCTGCTCTGGAATATAGTCCACCTACCTTCAGTCTCCTTTGGCTCTAAAAAACAGAGCAAATAGTAATGAGCACAGGATACACCTGACAACAGAAAGGAGTTACAGCTACAGGCCCTACTGTTCAATGACAGTATAAAACAGAATGCTTACTATAAAAGTTGCTTTCCCTCCAAGTACTGTTCTTGCCACTGGAAGAGAAGGTCTGAGTGGTGCCTCTTCATATCACTGTATTTATACCATGTCTATGCATTGCCCTGGCAAGCTGATACCAGGAATCCACTTTATGAAGGAGGTGATCATAGTACCCCACCAGGTGCTTTTGATGGCCCCTGTGCAACAGTTGTAAAAAGATTCTGAACTTACTGGTGCACCAGTCAGGAGCACTGCCAGAGTCTGTGCCTACTATGGCCATATCTACTCACTAGGTCAATTTGGAAGGAGAATAGTAGCTGTGATGTACAACCACAAGTAGTGGGGCACCACATAATTTGCATCAGTGTGCAGATGGATAGTACAGTGCCAGTGGTCAGTAGTGACATGCAAAGTGAGAATAGCATGAACAGACTTCACAAACATGCACACCTTATATGATGTCCCAGCCTGCGAATGAGCAGAAATTGAGGAATGAGCCCCATAGTGCAGGCTAAGGTTGATTATGTAAAATTACATTAACTTGGTTGGGCTTCATGCACATGCACACCCTATGTGACCTATCAGCCTATGAATGAGCAGTAACATTCCCCTTAGTTTGGACTAGGGGGGTGGTAACCCATCCCATTACTGGAGAGATTCTGTGATGGTTGAACTAAATCATCTCATTAGCATAAGTACTGTAATGTGAGCCCTGTTTTACCATAGTAAAAAAACATGGTCACCATTTTGCAGGAGACCGCATTACAGCAAGCAAAGCAAAGAATCATTGTATAGTCTGTATTAGAGAGTACTGCTGCATAACAAACTGGCATGTAAGACAAGTGGCAGTCTGTCTGACAGGCTAAATTTGACAGGAGACAGGCAGAACAGGTTGGAGTCCTGTTGGTGGGGATCACCCTGCCAACAGGGGACAGTGATCTGGCAGGACAGGCCCCTGCAACCTTGCAGGGTGCAGGAAATACAAGCAGCTCATCACTGTCCTGCTGTGTATTTGATACCATAATGTGTCGTACTCATACAGTCAGCATGACCTGCTATAGAAAATAATGGATCTCTACTACACCAGTCATAGTCTGTGCTTTCTGCACATGTGCACATGTGCAGTGGGCAGTAAGCACAGCTAGCATGTCCACAGCTGCCACACTATGACACAATGTCAGAATGATTACACTACATTAGTAAGACAGGGATATAGCAACCATGAGGTTGCTGTGGATAGTAAGGAGGCAGTTGCCGGCTGGCACAGACAGTCATGCATATACACCAGGAATGGCAGTGGCTAGAGAAGTTCACCAGACAGGAGAAGGAGGTGTTACTACAGACCCTATGAAGACTCTGCATGTATATATCCTTGAGAGGGGTCAAGCTGACAGCGTCTTCCAGGACCACTTCTGACAGGGATTGGTATAGTGGGCAGCTGTAATGGGGCAATAGTATAGGTACAAACCAGGGTCATTGATGCATTACTACCTGCCAGGACCAAGGCACAGGAAATTGCCAGAGACAGGCTGACCAGTGGAGGTGGGCCACCAAAAAAGAGGTGTCTCTCATAGGTGGAGGAAATTTTGGTATCCATCTTTGAAGAAGTGGTAGAACCCTCATACATTGTAGCAGTTTGGATGTGGGAGACGGGCTGGTGACAACTGCCTGAGTGTCTGTAGGGGATGTCATAGATGAGTAGTGGCACACACCATTATTGTAGGACAGGGACCTCCACCTGCAAATGGTTTACTGTTACAAACACCTATGCGTTTGTCATCCAGGGACACTGGAGCTGCAATAGTGACAATCTGCTCTACAAGGTATGTATGTGCCTATAGGCAGTGTAGATGATTGGCATGCATTAGTCTGTGAATTCGAAAATATAATCCAGCTTTGTCACAGGTGTGTTAAGTGTATACATTCCCAGTTTCTAATGGGAGAAGATCTAGCGTCACAGGTTGAACTTGTCTGATGTCAGTGGATCAGTGATGGCTTCATACACATGGCAATGTCTGATGATGTCAGCAATGCTAATAGTGGGGGGCATAGCCCACAGCTGTTTTAACTGTGGAGGGGTAAGATAAACCTTCAGCATAACCTGTGTTTGGCAAAGGTTGTCTTGTCTGTGTCATCCCCTACCCTTGCTACACAGATGCCACCACTAGAAACTGTATTAGAAGACTGCACTGTCTCTGAGTTGTGCACAGCCAGTATATAGCTTAGTTGATGATGCCTGAAAAATCAATGCAAAGTAAAGGAAATTCCAGAAAGACGTCAGCAAAGATAGAAATACTGTAATAGAAATTCCAGACAGCTGCCAGATTTACAGGCTTGAGATAGAGTAAAAAATACACCATAAGAAAGTTTGGGGGTCTGACCTAGACATGGTAATGATTGTTGAACAAGCAAGGAAGTATGCCGTTAGATTTTATATGATAACACCATATCACCCCTACTCTGAGGACAGAAACAAATGTAAGTGTGGAATGATACAAATTACATACTGCTAACACACAGTGTCTCTTATAACTGTCTTTTAATATGATGCAATTCATATTGTGTTGTCCAACTACTGGTCAAACATCATGTGAACGAGGTTTAAATATGTTGACTTTAGCTCTACAAAGTTCAACTCCCTGATCACTTTTTCAGTTGAAAATCTTTGCTGGTTCAGTTTTTATTTGTGCACTACTAGTATTTCAATGTGTGTGGACTTTTTTTGTCTGCAGTTATTGAACACAGGAGTAAGAGAGTATGAAGAAGGCCAAGTGCCTCTGCAAAAAAATAAAGTTTTGTAGAACTGAAGTGTCGACTTTTTTATCTGCTTAAAGCCTCAGTGATTTTGGACTCTGCAAAATATATAGAAAAGTCTGGGAGTTCATGCATGAGATTAAGGCTGTGAGTTCTCAATAATGTATTCCAGGGACTGATTCCCTTGGCCTTCATTTGCCTACTATGTGACTCAGAACAAGTCCATTAACCAGACAGTTGTCTTGGGTCTCCTATGAAAAGGGGCACTTACATCTGATGGACTTACCCAGTTAAGAAAGAAAGCTTCATATTCATTACAGTAGCCCAACCGATTAGAACAACTCTCCTTATATATTCGGTAGCCTCTGTCTGTCTCTTCATTCCATGAAAGACCCAATCCTATTTGACCTCTTGTTCTTTTGCAGAACCAGTGGACTCTACAAAGAGCCACAATAGGGATCTAAATCTATACCAGCAAACAAGAATCACTTAAGAAGTATGTTCCTGCCCCAACACGTTCCCACTTTATGGAATAAGTTACCAGTACAGGTGAAAAAAACTACCGCTTTAACTACTTTAAAGCTAGTCTTGATAATTGTATGGGTAGGTGCAGATTTACATCAGTACTGTCTTGTACAACACTGTATGATCTGGTAGGTGAATACTATTAAGAGCTTGAAAAGAGAAGTACAACGTTTTAAGTGTGTCTACTTAAAGGTATGTGTGACTAGGCATCTTATGGCCCTAGTGCAGGGGTCTGCAAACTTCACTATCAAAAGAGCCATTTTTGGCCCTCTCCCACCAAATAAAATTCAGCTGGAGCCACAAAAGTCTATTTGACCCCTAAAATGAATAAAACACAGCGTATAATGTTTTATGTATAGTTATTATACTATATATAAAAGAACTAAGTTTATAAGAGCAATATTTAAAATCCATCCCTGTTTTTGTTCCTTTGTTGGGATTCTTATTGGAGTCACTTGATTGCTCTCAGTGTGTGCATGTGTTTGTGTAACTACCTCTCAACCTCTTAGAGCAAGAAATCCAGACAAAGCCATAAATAATGGGGGGACAAAGGTACAAAAATAGGGAAACATTTTAAATATTCTTCCTACAAACTTAGAAAGTTGACAGAATAACAGGTTTTGCATTAGCATGAATATTCTGAAGTATATCAAGTCTGAAACTCAAATGTCTTTCTATATTTTCTGACTTTAGCCCTCAGTGATTTCCAAAAGATTTGCCAGAAAACCACAATTTTATGAGAAACAGACCAAAAATATGAGGCAAAAATCAGGACATTCTGAGAAAATCTGTACAGTTGAGAGGTAATTTTGTGTGTGTGTGTGTGTGTGTGTGTGTGTGTGTGTGTGTGTGTGTGTGTGTGTGTGTGTGTGTGTGTGTGTGAAAAATGCATGTTAACAGAAACTGTGTTATCAAAGCAAGATCCGTCCCTATTTTTGTTCCTTTGCTCCCCTTTATTTGGGCTTTGTCCAGATTTCTTGTGATAAGAGTTGGAGATGTATGAGAGGTACAGAAACCTTTCAGGAGATGCTGCTACTGCCAGGGGATCACTCGATCGCTTTCTATGTAGAATGCATGGTAACAGAAGCCATGTTATTCTAGCAAGTTTCTAAGCTCATAAGAGCAATATTTAAAATCTGTCACTTGATCATGCTGTGTGTGTGTGTGTGTGTGTGTGTGTGTGTGTGTGTGTGTGTGTGTGTGTGTGTGTGTGTGTGTGTGTGTGTGTGTGTGTGTGAGTCATGTGGCAGAATGGCCATTAGTTTTCAAAGCTACAGGGAACCACTGCAGAGGGGTGGAAGAGCCGCATATGGTTCCAGAGCCTCAGGTTGCACACCCCTGTCCTAGTGATTACTTGCCTATTATTGTTCCTGTGTAATGTGTGAGGAAAGATTTCCACAACACTAGCCTGTTATTTAAATACAGAATTGTTAATTGCTATTTTTCTGGGTTGAGTTCAAAAAGTCACTGAATGTCTTTTGCTACATTTTTGCAGCTCTATGTCTACACAATGTATGTATGCAGTATGTGTGTTTTTAACTCTATTATCCTGTGAACATATGTACTTGCTCTCTGTGCTTTCACACCTCCTGACACCACCAGATTTTATGTCTGGACAGCTTTTGCCTGGGCTAAAATTTTGAGAATGCAGTTTTGCAACTTGCCACTAAACATAAGTATGTATTTCAAAAACTAGAAGTTCCAAACAGTTAAAATATGAAAGTCCATCACCATACAGTTTTCTTCATAGTGGCGACAGCTAGACATAATGGTAATTTTATATTGAACAAGCAGTTAGGCCCAACTATTGGTCTGTGTTTTGTTAGGGCAGATATCATCATCAGTTTTATGCAAAGTAGTTTTGTAGATATTCCTTTTTTGAGAAATTAGCACAGGTTTGATTTATATGCATATTTAGAGTACAAATAAATGTAAATATCTGCAAAGCAGTACAACTTAGACATCAACTACCAGAGCAAAGTGTTTCAAGCATTTTGTTTGCTTTAATTTGATATCTTGAAGAACCATGTAATCACCTTCTGGTTCAAGTTATTAATGTAATTATTAAATTATGCCATATATTCATAATATTTCCAGAAAATGTCAATTTTTTTGTGGTACCAAGTAGCCTGTTAGTTTGAGGATCCATAATGTCTGTGGTGACTGGGAATATGAAATGCTGATAAACAATGCATCCAAATGGACAATGTCTTAGATATTTACAGAATTACTGTATGTGTACTGATACACATATTTTTATTTCTGAATTGTGAGTATCAGCAAATTGGTGGTAAGCAGACAAGAGTTATCAGTGAAAAGTTTTGCAACATTATGTAAGCTTCCATATATCATCATGGAGTACTGTATATAATCCACCTGGGTCGATTCTTTACCAGAAATATTAATATAGTACATATGCATGATTTGATATAAAAAGAAATAACAGCTTCTCACTTCTTGACCACAGTATTGTCATCAGCAGCCTTTCCTGACTTGTCTCGAGTAGTCCTGTGAAATATTTTTCCATCATGCTACTATGTGGACACTGCCTGAGATAGTTACATAAAATATGCATAAATATATTTATTGCTAAAGAAGTATAAATGCCTTCACAGTGGCGGTAGTTAGACACCAGGTTGCCATGAAGTATAAACTCATTGTAGAGGTCTACATTCTGTATTTATGCATATTGTTGTTAGTAGTAAAAATCTACTGCCAATCATTAGCGGACCGGAGTTCCGCTGTGGCAACCCCTAACTGGGAAAAGCCAAAAGACACAACAACAACAAATTGTTAGTAAACAAATAACAAACATTTAGAAAGTGGTGATAGTTGGACACCAGCCGTTAGCGCGGAGTCTTCCAGCATAAATTATCCTTCCTATTTGATGCCCTGAAGTAGTATATACATTTCTTCTGCTTAAAGCTATTAT